>NW_026623491.1:98750-149089 GCF_030028575.1 Malurus melanocephalus | reverse complement strand
TTTTTGTTTTTTTTTTGTTTTTTGTTTTTTGTTTTTTTTTTTTCTGAGATACTCTCTTGGTAGTGCTAATAGCAATTATATTTGCTTCAATCATATCTCATTAGCTGATGACATGGATTTGTCATGCCAATAAATGTGAAAAAGATGCCTCTGTGATGATAAAAGTACTTCTCCTAACTCATCAGCACTGTAAGTTACTATTAATGAGTTACATGTGCCTTTCTGGGCTGCCTTTTCATATTCCTGCATCAAAATGTTAGGGCTTGTGTGGTTTCTGATTAAATTCTGTTGTGACCTTAACACAGGGATCCATTTCTGSTTCTAGGACTGTATTGTGCTGGAAATGCTGATGATTTATTTGGGTAAATGGGAAATGGCTGGACATGAAAGCACRGACGCAAGCTGCAAAAGAGGATGTTCTGTTTTCCACGTGAAGATTTAGGGGTCAGCTCCAGCTTGATCTTGCTGATTACTGTGCTTCTAAAAGACCACACTTGATGATTCAGAGGAATGACTTGGATTGTAGCCCAAACCTGTGTGCTTAGTGAGGAAGTAAGACTGATTTTGTGTTGCAGTTGTTATCTCAAAGCTAACACGGTTTCTTTCAGTTTCACAATCACACTCKACTTCTCTTCAAGCTTTCTCAAAAAATGTTATCTTCATGTTGTTTGCATCATCACTTATCTCCATTGTTTGTTTCCACTAAAAAATGAGAAAAATACCAAATATACTAAGAAAAGGGATAGGGACGGGAGACGGGGAAATTATATTGGTACCTGTAGAGCCCAAAAGACAGGCAAAGAGAACAGCAGAGACTGCAAAAATTTTGAGATCATAAAAATGTTTTTCTTTCCTGTCAACTGTATCTGGACCCCAGAATAATTTTTGGTTTTTGTCAAGAGATGGGTGCTCTGYTTTAGCAGTCATCTGTGAACAGATGAAGGTTTGCTTCCTTCTCTGTCTCAACTGTGTAGAACTCGTCTTTTACCTTTTTTGTGTCTATCCCCAGAAGCAGCAGCTATTTTCAGGGAACACTCTTGTTCCCTGTAGGCGTACTATTGCCCTGGCTCACCCCAGTCATCATACTGTGCAAAAATATCAGTTTTCTGGGAAATCTCTAGCTGATGATTCATGTTCTCTTTACTCTAAACATATTGTTATATCAGATATGAAACATCAAGTGTTTATTTCTTTAGTTGCTTTTTGAAAAAGATTTGTAGGTGCTGTTAATTGACAATTTCTAGGAAGTTTAGATGCAATCTGATGGATTTGTCTTTCTCCCACGTACCTGTGTRCTTAGCAGATTAAGATCTGAGATTTCTGAGAAATGTTGAAAGGAAGTGTTTCAAAAATGGCTAAAAATCTCCCACTTTTTCATTTGGAACTAGTCTGTCARTGCTTCATGCCTATTGAAAAAGAAATCACCTGGCTTAGATGTATATTCCAACCAGGCAAGTGCACACAGGAACATAAACTTAGACTTTATAAGCCAGTGGAAGTTACTCATAAATGTGTCCTCCATGCAACCAACACAACACAGTAAGAAAACTTTCTCTTTTAAATAGCAATCCTTCGATTACATTCATTGCAAAACCCTTAGATGCACTTTTTTTAAGCCCTGTGTAACAGCAGCAACATATACTTAGGCTGTTAGAAGGAAAAATGGAGGAGGAGGGATTAAAAGTGGGTGGGAGGTGTAATTCATATAAAAGGCCAGGATGCAATCATGGGTTGCTTAGGGAAGAGAGGAGTTACCATGAGGGAACTAAGGTGGGAACTAATTGTATCTTGCAGTACCTAATGGGGAATTACAGTGAAAACAGAGCCATGCTCTTCTCAGGGGCAAATAGTAAAATAACAAGAACCAACAGTCCCAAGTTAAACATGAGAAATGCCAGTTGAACATTGAGTGCCTCTGTGGGATTAGCACCGCACTGGAACTGCTGCCCAGGGAGGCTGGGGAGTCCCATTCTTGGAAATCACAGAATCCCTGAATGGTTAGTTTTGGAAAGGACCACTGGAGGGCATGTAGTCTAACCCCCTRCACCCCCAGGTCCTTCTCTGAAGAGCTGCTTTCCATGTTGGCCCTGTGCTTTCTAATCTTCTTAAAGCAGGGATTTATTTTKTATTATATACATAGAATACCATGTATCTTTATAAACTTACCTTCTAAGAGAATGAAGTCATCTATAATCAAATCTGTATGTGTTAAATGAATTTTGGAATTAATATTAAATTTAAAACAAATCCTGTAAGAAATTATCTCTGAGAGGGTTCTTCAAATTAACTCTGTGGTAAAAACATGCCTTGGGTATTACTGTGTAAATATTACTGCCTTGGGTAATATTTTTGTTCATATTCTGGACAGTTTCAGCTCCTATTATAAGTCTAAGACAATATAAAAAGACTCTAAACACCTAATTCTGTGCATAGAAATGTTCCCCAGAACAACACCTGCAAAACCCAAACCTGAAACTAATGACATCTGGCAAGGGCTAATTGGTGCTGGGAGTAAGAAAGGCTTAGGGGAATAGAGCCATACTCCACTAATCCTCAGAGAACCTTGGGAATACAGTGGCCCTCCAAACATTAGGGACTGCTTCCTTAATCCTGTCAAGCACTGCAGGTGTGAATTGCCCACTATGCCTTTTAGAGGCATGCTCAGCACGTAGCTTTTTTTTTAATGCTCCTTTGTGTTTCAAGTGACAGAATAATCCTTGAGAAGAGTTTTAATACTTTTGCCTTAGGATCAGAGTCAAGGCAGAAGCGACCTGATTTCTCTTTTCTCCAGCGCTGTGTTACTCATCAGGGATAGTCTTTTGTGTAAAYACTGTATTTCAGTTTCTTTCTCATGCTCTGTCCTCAACTCATGATCTTCTTTTCCTGTCTGTGGGAAGGGAATTAAATGTTCTAAACACGTGTCTGTTTCAGCTCTCAGTGGTCATTTTGTCATTATATTTTAATGCAAAGCTTTGAAAATCAGTGGCTTTGGTTCAATCCTGGAGTCCACAAGAGACCTTCTTATTCAAACCTTGAGAAAATTAGGCTCAGGCTCTGTGGTAGTTACCCAAACTTGTTGGATTGCTGAAGAGAGCCTTGGAGCTGACTGCACCTGACCTGCAAGGTCTTTGCATCCCTGTTCCAGTAATGCTGACCTAACTGACCCTGTGTGTGCCGAACTCACCCGTGCTTTCAAAAMCTTCCTGGTAGGTAAAAGCTTTAATGGCCTTGGAAGCCTGAATTTGCTTTTTGATCGCTGCAATTTGAAGACASTCAGCACTGCAGCAGGCACTCTCGGCTCTTTTTGTGATGGTGAAATACATGACACTTTTTGTCTGATGTGAAGAAAAGCAGAAGCCAGTTTTCCAGGATGGAATGTGCCTGAGGTCACCACCMCAGAACTGTGCCATTAACAATATCAGTCAGGATTTAATCTTGCAACACTGAAGTGAACGGGCACTCTGAGTATTAAGGTGTCTGCTGTTAAGGAGAGACCAACACTTCACTGTCAGTAGATGAAAGATGAGGCAGAAAGGGCAATCAATGTACAGCAGTGCTTAAATACTTATCAAACTGGTTAATGAGTGGTTCTGCTAAAGCTTTTTTTCTTTTTTTTTTTTTTTTTGCTGTGTCTTGACCAGTGCTTTATGTCGGACAAAATAGACACATTCTCAGTAAATACCCTTGGGAATCTTTTTTTTAAATTTTTTTTTCTTATTTGTCTTTGCTTTAAACAAGGTAATTTTTTCCTTCTTTCTTGTTCTTTTAATATTAAATTTATTAAATATTCATGCAGTGGGCTAGAGAAGTGGATGGTTTGAAGTGCTTTCAGAGTATAATTTAGGCAAACAAAGCAAAAGTCTTTACTCTTTCTGTAATAGTCAGCTCAGTGATTAGTGGCAAAGAAGAAGATGAAATCATCGTTTGAGTAGATTTATGTAAATGGAGGGCCTGAGAAAAAAATCTGGAAGACTTCCTTACCTTAAATTCCTAAAATCACAGAAGTGTTACTAGAAACGGACTGGTAGAGGTTTTTTTCCCAGTCCTTTACTGAAAGAGTAGCTGAACTCATTTCCTGAAAATGACAGCAATATTTGACAGGTAAACTCTATTTTGAYGAAAGTTGCTCATCCTCACTCCAAAAAATATGAAAGAAACGTGCTTTAAAACAACAGCAATGAACTAAATTGCAAACAGTATCTTTTACTGCTAAATTTACAGTTTAATTTCAGTCTACACAGATACCACATGATACAATCCCTAGACCATATTCTTTAGACCATAAGAAAATGGAGGCACTGCACAGTTTCTGTGGAGGGAAAATTAATAAAAATAGGTTTCTAAAAAGTGAGAAGTTGACAAATACTGGCTAAATACATCTTCAAGTATGCTTTATTTGCAGGTGATTAAAAATATTTTTAGGCAAAAAACTAGTCAATCTTATCCAGTACAAGATAGAACATGATTTAGTGCCTAATGYCAGACAGACTGGGAAATGTGTAGATTGGACTGGTGATGCAGTTGTAGATGAATTACATGTGATTAAATGGCCCACATTCATAGAGTAAAAAGACCTGATACATACATATGAGGAGTTATAAGCACTTCATATTTTAACAATAAGCAGGAGATTTTGTAAGAAAAACAAGGGACTGAAGGGGACGGGAAAGCTACAGACAGCTTAGTAATAACAGAAGCCATCGACATTKTTTTTAAAAGACATTAACTTGCTCCTGCAAATTACTGCACTCTTGAGAATAATATCTGCAATTTAAAACTTATCTAAAACATCACCAAAAGGTAACACTAATTCCTATTTTTTTTAAATTATTTTGTATTAAGAATTTTGCAAAGAACTGAAGTATGACATGGCCAAGAAGCATGAATTACCCACCATTTCAGAGACTTTGCATTCATCACATTTAAATACTAGGTGTCTGATTTCTGAAAGTCTCATGCAAAATCCAGCTATAAAAACTCACCACAGAATATTTTCAAGGATAAAAAGCGAATGTTTTTTAAAGCTCTGACAGACATCCAGTTGTGATGGTGMATTTCAAAACTAATGGCCCATATTTTCAGAGGACATCTAAAAATATAGTTGTTGAACTTCCTGTAAATGCCCAGCTCTTATCTACACTTTGCATGGAATATTTACCAAAGCTGTAACAATGGACAGTTAATGGAATATATCACTGCCTAGAATAGTGCCGGAGGTAACATCATTATCTTTCCATAACTGCATAATGAGAATTAAATAATCACAAAACAAATTCCTATTAGGAAATGACATTTTTTTTCCTCATGTACAATATATATATTCATTTATATTGAATATAAGTCCAGTAATACTATCACAGTAATGTGCTGTAGTAGTCTTTCATAGTGAGAAAACTGCCCTAATCATCTTTAACATGCAAAGCTTGGAAGAACCAGAAATTCACAGTAAGTAATACAATTTGTATATGCATCTTCTGCCATCCTAATGTTAACCAGAACACTCAAGACTGTTGCTTATTTTTTTTCCTATGTTTAACAAAAGCTACAGTTCTGTATACTGTACATTCACAGTGGGATCCCAGCCCCCTGTACTATCTGCAAGAAAGATCAGGTTACCACCCTCCATCAGAGTAAACATTCTAGTATTTAATATAATAATCTTGTGAACAGTTGTTCCTAGCTTGAAGCTCAGCAGTTCAAGACTCGATAAAATTCTCCTTTTCATCTCTCTGAAAGGTTTCTTGCTAACGCATTTTGTAGTCATTAGATACTGACATTTCRCATAGCTGTCCTTTAAAATCCAAGTCTACTGTGAAATCCAGGTCACGCTGTAAAAAGATTTAAATGTAACATGTAAGTAAGACCGCAAGTTTAGTGTGTTAATTCAGTTATCATTGCTCGGGTTTAAAAGACCAGCAGATCCAAGAGATTCCTGGGGTGCTTTCTGACTTTTTCTGTTTTCAGATGGTGCTAGCACTGAGCAAGCAGGCTGTAAGATGTGTAATAGCATTCCCCATACAATCTGTGCTTAGGTCACATTTCTATACTTTTCCTGAGGTGGATTTAATGTCCTGGTTACTACCAGGAAGCTTCTGAAATGCTGTTATCATACATATCCTATGAAAATGTTTGAAGGKTATCCCCCATTGAGACGCTCTTAATTTAGGCAAAAGGGCTTCCCTGCTGAGGATATCCCAGAACAGATCTAGTAAACTTCCCATTGTACAGAAGCCCTTAGTCATTTTCTATYTTACAATGACATGTTTTTAGGAAAGAGGCTCTACACAGCCTTACAGAAGGGAGCTGTGTCCATGCAAGCTTTTAAAAATTTCGTGTTAAAAAATTTCCCCTTAAATTTTAAAAATTTCCCCTTAAAAAAAGGGAGGACAATGAAATGTTAAGATTTGTTGCAGTCAACAAATGCAATTTTTCAACGAGTGCAACAGCTCCATAGATGGGTAACCTGGTTATTTTAACTGCTGTTTACTGTAATAGAAAATTAAGAGATACTGCTCAAGATTTCTGGCAGAAAATGGTGCCAGTGCTTCTGCCAGAAGCCATACTTCTGATGTCTTCTCTATTCAGCCATGGGTTGTCCATCAGACCATGTCTCACAGTCTCCTTACAAGTTAAAAGAAGCACTGAATAACCAACACAGGGGAATTCAGCCCACGGCAGAGAAACTGAGGACGTTTTCAGCAGTCATGGTAGTGTGATACCCATCATGCTTTAGCTTTAGTCTTAAATAAAGCATCTGTATTTTCTATGGAAAGGCACGATTTTTAAACAACTCTATCSCTCAATTAGAGAGCTCAAGCACATTCCATCAGCAAGTTCCTACTGTCCTTGGGCACTGAGTGGCAAATCACTGAGTGCCCAGGGATGTGGAACTCAAGTACTTACCCTTGATCATCCTGTGCTGGCAGAAGGGATCTTTCCACTGATTTCAGGGGCAGTGTGAAGAGCCCCTTGCCTACTTGCGTCACMAAATGTGAGTCAGGCTGATTGCAGAGGGCAGCTGACTTGGTGATGTGTTTGAATCCTTTCTCCCTTCCCATGCTAGCTTGCTTCAGGCTGATTTTTGTAACATTAGCACTGCTTTATCATTGCTGTCATCAGCTTTGGTGAAGCTATGYCTGGAGCTCTTACTAATAAACACAGATGCCTTTAGCATGCTCAGTGCTTTACTGCTGTGCAATTTCTTTATTGTTGATTATAATTTGTGATCAATAGAGGTGGAATTAGGATCAGGGATTGCTGACTTACCACGTTTTTTGCATTTGGTTTCATGGATATAGTCCCATAGATTTCTTCCCCTCGTCTCACAGTTAAATAGTCCTCTAAGTAGAAGACAGTTTGCTTCCAGTGAGTATAAGGAGCATCAGGTGCTAAAAATATATATATACATATGGGTGTCACCAAAATTTCTTACATGCCTTGCAAATCAAATTATGATTGAGAACAACTGAGAAAATTCCYTTCTTCTCATAGAATGCTTTAACTTATGTACTATATTAGCAGACATACTTCACAACAACACAATTTTATTGACTGTCATAGGTTGTCTTCTAATTTTTACTGGAATATGTCAGATGTGAATCACACCCAACAAGAAGGATTCTACAAGAGGGGTTACAGGGCGAGAAAGGCACTTTTTTATGATTTCCTTTTAATTTCAGAAGTTTAAATTAGTTCAAAAAATAATTATACAAAAGCATGAAGAAAAGGTTAGTCAAAAACTATTAATCACAATATCACAGAYGAAAGCTTTGACTAGTGATCCCAGAACAGCAGATTTTATAGTTTCCAGGAGGATAGAACTAATGAAAGGGCACTTGCACCTAGATCAGCTTTGGGATTTTTAGAAGGCATTTTGGGCAATTTGCCAGAGATGGAAACTGGTCTAAATTAATTTCTAGTCTTGCTTAGCAGTATCACTTTGATGACCCTTTGCTACTTCAGGCTTTTAATTTGCTTATTTGTTTTTATTTCTGATTTAAATTCCYATCTTTGAGCAATGCCTAATAACTTACATTGATCATTCTTGTTTCTACCATTGTTGCAGTCAAGAGCATCTAGGAACTTAAGAATTGCAGTACAAGCTCAAAGGCTTCCTAATCTGGCAAAAAAAAGCCTCTGATAAAATTATTTTTCTTGTATTTGTATACCCCAGTCACATGAAGTAATTGTATTGTATCATACTAATAATATATTAACACTATTTAGTAATGATCTTATTTTATTTCAAAATCAGTATTTCAAAAAGATACTTGGCTTTGAAAATTGTTTGTGACTGGGGGAATACTGATGTGTTTTTAAAAACTGTCAGGACAGGAATTTTTAGCTGTCTTCTAAAATTGTAGAATCAGAAGACCGATATAAACCAACTTTTTTTCAGTAACTGTGCTGGCAAACTGGTATCTTTGAAAGGAAAAGGATTTYGCCAGATAATTTCTGTCTATGCATCCAGACASTTCTAATGGCYGTTAATCTCAATTGTTAAATAAGATAYCTTATTGCAGGAGTTCAGATCCAGACTGTTTACTATTTGGACATAACTGCATRAAATTTCTAACTGAAAACATGTTAGACCAAAAYKAAATYRARTTTATATTCTAAATCATAACTGCTGCCTTGTGCACGCCCACATACATGTGCACATGCCCTTGTGCAGGGTCATGTTCCCTAGAAAAGCCGGGCATAACTGGAAACTTATGYCCCATGAGCAAGGGGTGTGTGTGTAATGTATGCCCAGGTCTCCAAATCCACCCCAAATTACACACTTATTCAGAATTTTAAAAATTACTATCAGTGAAGCATCACTTTCATCATGTCCTACAAACCGGTGTATTTTACTGAATTCAGCAGAGCTTTGCCGACAGACACCAGGTGAGAATCTACACCAGTCTTCTACACAGTGGTGACCTTCAGCAGCAGATGGCCAAATGGCCTTTTTATGGAGTAAAATAATTCTTCTGCACCTATCTTATCATKATAAACCGAACAGAGGTAAAGAAACACTTCCTTCAACCTCCTGTCTACACACAGGCTATACACAGGATGGGGATTTTACATTTCTTGCAAGACTCTCTGGTTTATTTTGTCTTGTAAATGATGCCTCAAGGGAATGGAGTTATTCCTTTAAATATCTGCTCACCAAGGCAAGTTAGAGTTTCACATCTGGGCTGTAAGAGTCAATTTGCATAAGCAGTASGTGTTTTTATAGCTTGGAAAAAAATGATAGTTTTGTTCTAGACTCTGGAACAGGCAAGAGCTTTGTTGTTTTTTGGATTYGGGGAAAACTAGGATGCAGAGCTGCTATCTCTCACTGAGCTGATAATTCCCTGTCTGATCTGAGAAATTTGACACAGGCTTTAGATATAACTGCTGAGGGACATAAATTCACAGGTCATAATTCCTGCTGAGCTCTAAGCTTGATAGCACTGTGAAATCCTGCCTCTGTTTCCACAGAATTCCTATAAGCAGTTGTCCTTCCCCCATCCTGCTCACCTCCCCCAAAATTAAAATACTTTTTATCACTGAAATTCAAATGTAGTGATACATTAAACCTGCCTGTACCATCTAACCAGCAGCACTGATAGACTGATAGAGCTAGAAATGAAATGAAAAGAAATACAGATTACCTGTAGAAAATCCCATCTTCTTGTGGCACTTTGTAAATTCAATATTAAAATAGGTGACCAAGGCATGAATGTAATCRTTGCGCTGAATTTGGAGGCAGAATGCAGAAGTAAATTCCAATTCTTCAGTCTTCACTGTATAAATATCTACTTCCTGTTTTGATGGGAAAGAAAAAGACATTTACACGCAGATGCCTGTGACTCTCAGGGAAGTGTTAAGTGATGTACTTCATTATTTCATTTAATGATCAGACACTAAGACGACTGACAGCCTTTTAACACAGTAAGAAATCAGAGGTACATTCTAATACATCAAATCATGAGCAAATGACCCAGTTATTGACTAAGCTGACAGAGAGGACACTCACTGAAGGGTGTGTGTTCTTGGGAATGGCAGGGAGGGGCTGTAGAAGCTGGAGAAAATCAAGGTTAAAAACTGCTCTGATAAATACAGGCATGATCGATACTGAAATGGAGTTATAGGTCCCAGCTGAAAGACAATTTATCATCAGGGACTGTCAACCTGAGGAAAGATGCCAGAGCTGGGTTTTTAATAAAAATAAACTTATTTGTTTGTGCATCTCCGTAAGGGTAAGTGATTTGACTATCTCAAACYATCTCAAACTAGTCAAAACATTTGAGGCATGAGAGGGTCCTGCTTTTTGGTGGTTGTCAAATCCTTTCTAGTCCTTTGTCAGATAACTGATTCCAAACGGTGAGCACAGGGATCTTACTCTTGAACAAGACAGAAGCAAATTATGTAAATCGTACTAGGGTTTGATTGCAATACTCGGAAGCAATGATGTAGTCTTCAAGATTTCTTTATTTCCATTTAAATCTCACTGTTCAAGGCTTAAACTGTGTTTTTCAGATGTATCAGTCTGAAGTACTATTGGAATGCCGTGGGAAATGTTTCCTATGCACTTTCTGGTATCCTCATTGCTCATTCTCATACCCTTATTGCTCATGTGTACATGGAAATGGAATTTTTGTGGGCAGAAATCCAAATTTTCTACCAGCTGAAGTCAGGAATCATATCTCTGGCTTCACCAGCATTTTGTAAGACTTGCACTGCAAAAACGGGTAACAGAGTCCAGACTGCCCATTAGAGGGCTCTTTGAGCCTCTTTTAGGGCACATTGGAGGGTTCCTGKAGAAATTGGCTTCTCTAACCTAAGGTAAGTCTGCAAAAAGAGACATAGAAAGATGCAGCCATATTTCAGTTACTGAGATCTTTGCATGGACCAGATTTATGTTTCTGACACTTGGAAAACTTATGGGGAGATGMCTGAAGCAGGTTTTGGCCTGTCTGGGTAACATTCTTGTTCAAGAACAACTTAACCATCATGAAAATTATTCTGCTGCATTGCAATGACACCCTGAGGCACTCATGTTTATCAGTGACCTATCCAGTCACTTAAAGCTGTGAGAACCTTAAAATGTTTTTGTTTTTTCCCCCTCAAAAGAAGGTAAGATAAAAGCGTGGTAGGAATGGGAACTTCTGMGGTCTTCTGGCAGAATTCCATGGCAGCCTGCAAAATTTGCTTTGCCAAGGTAGACTGGGCTGGTGGGTGATTGCTGCAGATTTCTGTAATTTTTATTGTCTTTTTGATGATCTCATGGTGGACAAATTGGGACTTAAGTCTAATGGTGAGGCACATAAAGGGAAACTAGCTCCCTCTCTCTGAGCCATGTTGGCTCTGCAGGGTAAAGTGGAATCAAAAGCACTAGGAAATACTTTTATTAGAGAATTCASTAGAAAATCTTCAAGAGTATWGAACAGAAGTCCTGAATAAAYTGTTGGTCACTTTTGCAGTAATTTTTAAAGGACAGAAACATAGCTTTTTTTACTATGCAAGGTATGAGACAAATGTGGCGGGTTTTTTTTAATTAATTAATATAATTTTTAGTATGGACAAGTCTGGTTTTGGTCATCACTTTGAATTATACTCTGGCTACTATATATTCTTATATAAAATGGCAACATTCATTACAGCTAAGTGCACAAGGGACAATGACACAAATTGAAATTAAGGCTGCTTCTAGAGTGCCATGGTACCTCTTTCTTGATTTCCTTCCCAATCAGGTTACTCAGCTTGGATTTTGTGAACATGGAAATAAGCTAAACATTCAGATCTCAGTGGATGGCTGGGTTTGGTGGTGTTCTCAATTTTTTTTGTTTGTTTTTTGATTTGGTCTTGGGATTTTCCCCCTTCCTCTCTCCCATTGCAAACTGACTTAGTTTGGGCAAAGAGGGATATGAGGAGGGCAGCAAGGCCAGTGAAGGGTCTGCTACAAGCCCYTTRAGGAGAGGCTGAGGGAACTGGGGGAGTTCAKACTGGAGAAGATGAGGCTCAGGGGTGACCTTATCCCTCTCTACAACTGCCTGAAAGGAGGCTGTAGCCAGATGTGGATCGGCCTCTTCTCCCAGGCAACAAGTGATGGSAYGAGAGGACATAGCCTCAAGCTGGACCAGGAAAAAAATCTTCACAGAAAGAGTGATTGGGCATTGGGATGGGCTGCCCAGGGAGGTGGTGGAGTCACCATCCCTGGRGGTATTTAAGAAAAGACTGGATGYGGCACTCAGTGCTGTGRTTTAGTTGACAAGGTGGTGTTGGGTCATAGGTTGGACTCAATGATCTTGAARGTCTCTTMTAACCTGGTTAATTCTGTGATTCAGTGATTCTGTAAACTGTGTAATCTTAACGTGGTGTCTGACGTGCAGGAGTTGTAAATGGTACTTGGAAAGTGTGAGACAAATGGAAGCACAGAAAAGTATTTCTTTCTTTTATTTTTTCTCCTKTGTCTAAATAGGGAGGATATTCAGAAAGTCCAACAGTATTTTTTATTATGAACTGAATGTGGCATGTCATTTGTTCCTGTTCAGTTTTGTCAGTTTTTTCCACTCTCTCTTTGCAGGTTTCTCTCCAGGTGTGTGAAAGGTTGATTTATTGTTATTGTAGGCTCTGGTGCTGGACACGAGAATTAAAATGCAGAAAAGTTTTTGGGTCAACAAAAATCCATTCATATTTTTCCTATGTACAAGGGGATCAGAGAAGAAAACACAACGGTTTTACTAAGCTTGAAACAAACTTTCCTGGTTTTTTCCTTTTGGCAGAATTATTGAAAGCAGTAGGCCCTCAGTGRGACACCTGTACCCTTTTCCTGAGCTCAATTATTGATTCTGGTGGTTTGAAGATGCTTTGATCCCACTACTCTCCCTGGCTGATTAGTTTTGGAAGTTAAACAGAGGACTCCCACTTTCCAGGACAATTCCTGTGCCCCTCAGATGTATTTAAGAGATCATGCAAAAGGGGCTGGCTCTCACAGCAGAGAGGATGCTGCATTCCCTGCCTGTACCACCCCCAGTGCACCTGTGGGCTCATGCCTCAAGTTCCTAAAAGCATTCAGGACTTGGGTTACGTCCAATTTCCAAGGATTACAAAAGAGGAAATTTTACTCAAGTCTCCAGCATTTTAGATAAGTGTCATGGTTACACAGCATGCACAGTTGATGTCTTATTTTGCTGATTTTGTAGAACAATTCAGAGTGTCTAAATGGGGAGTTAAAATAACTGCAGAAGCACAAGACTCTGACTGGTCTCTGAGGAATGTATCTGGTGACTAGTCCATCCCCTGACTAATGTAGAGGGAATCCAGACTCATCTGGTAGGTGCCCTAAATTAGCTGGCTTTGGGTTGAATACAACCCTAAAAATCCCTCCGTGAATCTAATATGAACAAGCTATCCAAAGTGCTGTAATAAAACATTTGAATAATTAAACATTATRGCTTTGTTTATTCTCCAACATTTTCTTAGGCTAATATTGTTCTCTGAATTCACAAATATTTTCAGGACGAAAGAAATGCACTTTATATAAATAAACYATGTACAAAAGTATATTAAATTAAAAAATATATAACTGCAGAGGCTGTCTTTCCTGTTTCCATATTGCTAGCTTGAACACAAACCTCTCTCCATGCTTTTCTTTGACAATTTTCTCTTTTTTTAGTGAAGAGTTTGTGAGATTAGTGACTGATTCTGGAATGGAGGGTGGTTTCTGCTTGTGTACTTACTACCTGCTTTGCTCCCATGGTGCCACTATATGGTACTGCACCATTCAGTTTGTGGACAAAAGATGTCAAAACTAAATAGAAAGCCTGAATAGAAACACTTTGAAAATTTGTGTCTGTCATCTCTAAACCAAATYACTTTCAAAGACCTTCTAAATAAAGCGTTGGATTTGCACTTCAATCAAGAGTCTGCAGCTTTTTATTCCAGAACAGCCAATCCATTTTGCTCCCTGATCTCTTTCTCTCTGGACACATTTCATGGGGTCTAAACAGCTGTTTCTTTTGTGTGTACTGMAATTTTAAATTGCTCTGGTTGAGGCTATTTTCAGGCACAACCACGTTGTGTCGCCCTCAGTGCAGATGGACTGTGCATGCGTACGTACTCATGCCGAGTTCCTGTTCTGTTCCTTTTTACTGCTTTCAGTAAAGGTGCTGCAGACTGGACCCATGGCTTTCCCTTTTGCATATGGGAATAYTTAATGCTGTGCTTGTTACTGGCAAAAAGTGAAAGGGAAAAGTTAGAGCTCACCCTTTGGGATAAAGGGGCGTGCTCGTGGATTCATGGACCTGGTACTATCAGTGCTATTGATGCAGACAGCCCTGAGCATGAGTTGCCCCATATGAGGAGGGTTCCTTCCCGTGAAGGGAACTTTAGAGCTTTCAAGTGTTCCTGCAGGCAGTTCCTGCATTGTAAACATGACCCTGTGAACAGGGATGAGTGACCATTCTGTCTCATTTGTATAGCACGGTACAGTTACCCTCCGGGTACAGATGTTGGGGCTGAGAGAGCACAGYAACATTCCATGTAAGCCTAAGAATTAAGAAGTTAGACAAATAAATTGAGTTCCAATTCTGATCACGTGTTCTGGAGTACATCAGTTATTTCATCAATTCAGAACTGATGCTTCAGTCTTTCTTACTGCAAACAGAATAATTTATCCCTTCTCCTCAASAGCATTCAACCAGTAATCTCCAACYTCTATTMATAAGAAGGCAGGACAATTCAAATTTGTATCTAAATACACCACGTCTTTCTTCATCCAGTATTTGCACATGTAAAATTTGTAAGAGTCTTGAGCTACAGCCTGCAGTAACCAGAGGAGTAGAGKCAATTAGGAAGGAATTAGAGTAGGAATTACCAAACCTTTATCAAGCAGGCGTTGGTCACCACTTGCTTTGGATCTACTATGTCCACCAAGGGCTCCTTCATGGCAACGTCCCTAATACAGGTCATGTCAAAGCCGTACACATTCTCCCACCCTGTCAATGCAAATGCAGTTTTCAAGGTTAGAAACAATAATAGAAAAGATTTTCTGCTTCTCAAAGCATTTTTCTTTTGAAAGAATTTCTACCATCCCCTAATTTTCAGATGTCCCCTTTAGCTCTTTGCTACCTGCCCCAGTTGTCTATGCCATCATTGCTATTTTACAAATAATGCACTTGTGGCAAAATAACCCCTCAGTGTACATCTYTGAACAAGAGACCCTTATTTTTGGTGTCTCCATGTCTTATATGAGATTTTTCAGTTATTTTTGTGGCTTTAGACACTTGTGAGCATTGCCCCAAATCATATGATGCCAGGCTGGGCTTTAGGAATAGCTGTTTGGGATTCTATCCTTTCTTATCTGTTCCCCTTAATACTTTCTTTTTTCCCCATAGATTGCTGCTCAATCAACACTTTGTATGCTCTTTTGACTATTTAAGTAGTCCTAGTTTCAGCAAGTGAATTACTGCAGGTGTGTTTCAATAGGAGGGACTCCAAGTTTTAATCGGCATGTGCATCATGACTGAAAGGTAAAAGCTCCACTTTGAAAAGATTTAAAAGTCATGCCAATCCTCTGTATTTGAATTGTTCTTTTGATCCAGTAGTTGCTTCCTACCATGCTGAGGATGTTTTGAACAAAATTCCATTGAAAAAATGGAAAAGTATACTGGCTTTGCTTTTAAGGTGGCTTAACGAAGTGAAAACAACCTTCAAAAGAATGAAGTCCTAGTCTTAAGAAGCATGTGAGTCAAGGTCCATTCACTGCTTCATCTAAAAAATGAATGCTGTGAATGTTTTAAAAAAAACCAAAGTAAACAGATAAACACATTTGTGAACATGTTTGAAATGTCACTTTTTTTTCAGAGCATAGCATTTGAGCTAYTGGTGTTTCCAGAGGAGTAGGACTGAAAATGTAGTATGATAAAAAAATCTGCATATTTCTAAATTGGAAAAAACATGGATGCTTTTTATTATTCATTATCATGAATGATTCTTTGAGACCACTTTTGTTATGTCTTTCTAGGTTGTGAGTTGTTCAACATTTATGGGGAGTTGGTGTTCAAAACTTTTGTTTGAAATCGTAGGTTTTTATGCGATTGCTCAGAAAAAATTAACTAGGAAACCCTGGAGAAACAATTTATTAATTGTTTATTTATTATTGGGGCCTCCATAATTTACTGCACTTCAGGTTACACGGGATACCTTTGAAATATGTGCCCCCATCTGTATTAGGCAGAAAGCTGTCACAGGAGTATAAAAAATAAAACTATATGTTTTATATTTTACAGGAAATCAGAGTAACTGATTATATAGTAATACCTTGTGGCATTAATCTTTTGTTTGAAAAATCAGAAATCAGATTCTTTTAGAAACTTCTTATTGCATTATTTCTTAATCAATATAATGGTTCTTGAATGCCCTTTAAAATGCTCAACATGTATTGCATATGAGGGCAAGACTCTATCCTCCTTAAGAGAAAAAAGATGAAAAACTGAAATGTRAGGGGACACCATCAGGATTTATTGATGGAAAAGAGAAAAAAGATGGTGGTGCAGGTAGGTAATGAGACGGAAATAACTGAAGACACAGAGGTATATAAGGTAAGGGAGGAAGGGAAATCAGATRTGAAATAAGAAAATAAAGTGCCTTAAAGGAAAACATTCTAGAAGAGGAAAAAACAACCTGAAACATTTTTTTCAAGTAAAAAAGAATCTTCTTTTCATGAAAAAAGAATCAATTTGAAAACAGATATATTGTGAGAAAAGAAAAAGACTTAAGGCCTAGAAAGAAAGGGGTTGAAAAGCAAAATGAAGTATTTTAGGCCAAAATGGCTCTGATTCCTTTACAGAATGGATGCCTTATACATCCATTTGAATCTGCACATTTTGTAARGAGTTTAGCTGCCAAGGTCATCACATAACCGAGGAGAAAAATCTAGGCTATGCTTCAGGAGGAGATATAATCCTTCCTGGCACCCATAGAGACTTCTTGTCACTGCCCCACTGCACTGGGCTCACTTTTGATCCAAAACAGCAATTTTGACCAACTGGYAGTTCTGTGTATTAGCACTGAATTTGATTACAGAAGCACCAGCCTTCTTTTCTGGGAAGAGGTGAGAGGCAAGGAATGAGGAGTTAGGCATTTTTATTTAAAGGTTGTCTGAACCCACTTTCACACATATCTTTAGTTAATAAATCTGCATAGGAATTTTTAAATTTTTTCTTCCCTAATGGAAAATACCTTTAAGCAAAACTGCCCAGCTCCGAAAAATTAAAAAAAAAAAGTTGAAAGGAAAAGAGTAATTAAATAGTGTAAAACTTGCTCATTTGATCACAACTATTATGATCTTATGATCAAATAAATCCAAATTTGGGTGGCCTGGGGACAAGCTGAACATGAAACAGCAGTATGATCACGTGGTGATGGAAGGGAACCCAACACTAAGATATGAGAACTGTCCAGCAAAACTGGGTTTGCTTAGCCTGGGACAGCAAAGACTGATGGTGGGATCTGAGTGCTCTCCACTGCCACAGAAACAAATTCCCTTCAGGCAAGGAGGCCCTGAGTTTCAGCAAAGAAAAGTCAGCCTGGATATTTAGGAACTTATTTACTCCTAAGGGTGCTTCACTCAGAGAAGTTTGTGTTCACTCAGGGTGCTGGGAGTGACCTGCTTGGAGCAGGAGCCTGGACTSTGTCACTCATAGATGTCACTTAGAGCACCAGTTATTCAATGATACTTCAGGGAAACCCTCCCAACATTTTAAAAGCAAAGGAAAAGTAAATTTTTTGTGTGTATGTATTAAAAAAAAAAAAAAAAAAGTAGAACCCTATTTTAACATATGAGTAAAATTTAATTTTCTGATCCTTACTTTTAATTTAAAAATTCTTACATAAAATGTTTTTTAAAAAGTATTACATGTTTTGGGGTTTTTTCTTCTTTACAAGCTTYTATGGAGATACAATGTTTTCCTAGGTTTATTTCTGCACATTTACAATAACTTGCATCTTACTGTCATTATGTTTTTGTTATACTAAAAACAAAAATAAGGACCTGAATGGCAACAGAATATTACCAATTTTTGTGGCTGTTACGATGGATTATTTACTTATCAAAACAACAACATAAGCAAATCTCCTACAATCCACATTTTAAATATAGCTAGAGGTATTAATATAACTCTAGGTAAAGTCTACATCAATTTATACRTTTTCCTTTGTCTACTTTAAATCACTGGCAATTTCCTGAATTTATCAGCAGACCAGCATTTTCTCAGTGTTTATACTGAGAAAATACAGTGTTTATACATTTATACTGGAATTCTGGCCTATGAAGGGATTACAGCAGGCTACTACAAATGAAATATTTTAGGCAAATAACCATAGAAAAGTTTTATTGACAGGGGCTTACTCACAGTGAATTTTGAAGTCCTTGTACTGTCTGTCTTCAATTGCTACCACGTACAAAGCAGCTCGGTCTGGAAACATTAGCCCTCCAGGTTTCTGTTGATGAATTGTGGGGAAATGGATCTCGTAATCTATTCACCTGACAAAGACATCACATTTTGAACTGCACATACAAAAACCAGACAAGCACCCCTTGCATGCCTTTATTGCTTTCCTTCAGATTGTCACACCAAGCTTTAACCTCAGCAACTCTTGCAGCCTGTGGCAATGTCATTAGATGGGCTCTACRCAAACTTGGCCAGCCAGCACTTAACCAAAAAGCAAAGCTCTTTCACTGGGGCTCCCTTTGTTATCTCCTCGTTAAAGCCCGAGAAATGGCACTTGGAGATGTAACTGTGTCTTGTTATGGAGACAGTGGGGAAGGGAGAGCTCGTGGCCAGAAAATAAATGCCGATTGCTGCAGCAAGGAGCACGACATGCAGAGCACCTACCAGCCACTTGTCTCGTGCGAAGATGACCGTGTTTAACATTGACTCATAGAACAGACAGTAACCCATCCACTCGCTGATGATGATGTCTACTTGATCCACAGGCAATTCAACTTCTTCCACTTTACCTTTAAATATTGTGATTACTGAAAAGAGAATCCAAAGAAATACRTTTCACATAATAAAACACCTGACTAAGTTCCTCGTTGGTGAATGTCAGGCTGACCTTTCCAAAGTSATTCTCTTCTTGAATGCCTGTTGATAAGGGGGGACTCCATGTGCCTCAGTGCATTTCACACTTTTTAAAAACTACTCAGAGTAAGTATAGTASAATTTTTAGTATCAGTATAAAAGAAAAAAAATACCAAAATCCAGAGGCCAAACAAAAAACCCCACCATGTTTAAAAAACAACAGAAAAACAGGTCTTACCTGGTTACCTGTAAGATCTCATTTTACAACACTCTTTGGAATTTGGAAGATTTCTACATCATTGATCAAATAAGGCAAAGAATCCACCTAGAATCCTTTAAACATCCCTGCAGGTTTACACATTCATGTTTAAATGGTGGGCCATATTTAGCTCAGTTGTAAAAAACAATGTTGTTTAGGACCACTACACAAGGCACCAATCATTCCTGCTTTTTAAAAAAAATGCATTTCCTATTTACAAATGTATTTTCAGCTTGTGCTAAATAATTTTCAACCTGTGCTTCTCTGCTATTTGTACTGTTCATTGCAGTCAATAAAGTCTCATGGTTCTGGATTCTTCCTCAACAAGGTYACAGACAAACTAGAAATTTAGGAATAAGGTGAATATTCTACTTTCCATCACTAAGATTACTCTATTACTCTAAATTAACAATTTTTAATTTTGACAATTTTTATTGATGAAATGGTCAACATTCAGTTTGAGAAAGAGGAAGGCAATTTAATTTAATTTAATTTAGCTAGAGCCAGGTTAGCTTGTTAAGAGTTGAAGTGTGGGTTGAGAGATTTTTAGAATTCAGCCCACGGAAAAGGAGGTTTTTTCTTTCCCAAATACATTCAGGACTGGTATTAGTCTAACCAGATGTGGCCACTTTATTTGCAYAGCAAATTTTTAACCCAGACTGGCCCCCTGAGAATTTGGGAACACTCTGACTCAGACAAGTAGCACAAAGTGTCAACTAGTGCAAGCAGCTTGACTGGAAAAGAGCAGAGTTCTCTTTCCCATTCTTTAAACTTTCTTTCACAGTTATAATTCAACAGTTCATCTGTTGTTGCACTGAASACTCCTCATGTCTATAAGCTCCAGCCACGAGTTCTCTTTAGTTCTCTCCTTTTTCCCAAGAACTTGCACTGCCACAATTCTCTTGGAGTGAATTCTAGCACTGTTGACAGCTGCCAGAGTGACACACCTGCAAACTTTGAAGCCCTCTGTTTGCACCGAGGACAGTCACAGTGTAAGCAGGAGAAGCAGCACAAGCTCTGCCCACCTCCCTTCACTTCATAAGGCATCATTTGGGAATAGACTGTGCTGTCCCCAGATATATCTGCTCTGGAAACTGTGGGGTTTTCTCTTGGTTCAGCCCCTTTTGCTGACTCTGCATTTCTCCAAACATTTGGGGAGGGGGGGAAGTAAAATTCCCATGAGCAACAAGATGCTTTGGCTCAGTACCTGGCTGTGTGAAAATAAAAGTGACTATGGCTCAGTGAAGAGTGTGAAAGGGTAAAGGCTGGTTCAGGTGTGCAGTTTGTTTATGCTGGAGACCAAACTCGGTCAGCCAGGCTGAACCCACGCAGCCAACGAAGGGAGGGGGCTCTGCTTCTTCCTCCACCATTTCCCAGTTACTTGCTCCTTGTACAAACAGGAGGAAGAAGTAGAGAAAAGTACCTTCTGCACCCTCTGGAGCACACTGGAACCTTCCAATTTATTCTGGCAATGGTCCCTTCACACACAGTTCCTGTGGCTGGAAATCCAAATGCAAATTGATTTGTGGTGTKCTATTTGTGTCTCCAGTGTAAGAAAGGCACACACGGCACCAGAGGTGCAGGACAGCCAAGGAGGTCACCCCACTGCTTTAGTGCCTCCTCCCTTCTTGGAGAAGAGAATTTTCTGGCCCTTTGCTTCCTTCCTTTCCTGAACCAAGAGCTGCATRTGCGGGCTGGCCGCTTACATCCCACGTCACTGCTGTTTCACACCACAACACTTGAGTACCTGTGCTCTACAATAAATATTCCTCCCAGAGAGCTCTGGGTTAGTCATATTGCCRGTGACAGCATTAAAAATTAGAGCAGATCTGAGCCAGAACAGAAATCCCTTCCTGCACGTGTGCGGGCGCAGGCACGGCTAAAAGCGGGGGCTCTTGGTACAACCCAGCCATGACCTGCTCTGCAGCAAAGGAGAGCTCTGCACAAAAAACCCTTCCTAACAGGAGCTGTCTCACAGCCTCAGTTAAAAAAAGAATGATTTTTTAGGTTGTTACAAAGATATCTTGTGTGCTGTGATTTGGAGGAGGACTGAAGACATGAAATAGAACTTGTTGGGGATTATTTTGTGCTAAGAGTTTTCAGTAGGGGTTACTTCTAGGTTTCTGTTAGGGTTTTTTTTTTTTTTTTCAATTTAGAGTTTCCTTCCACATCCTTAGAAATTTACTTAATTTCTTTCCAAGTAAAAAAGAAGYTTGATATGATGCTTTAATTCTACAAATCGAACATTTTTGTTTSTGTGTGTTTCGATAAGTTTTCCAAAAAAAGTATTTTTTTGAAGTTGGGAGTCAGAAATCTTAGTGAAAAAATGTTTGCTTTAAACCTTATTTCAATTTGAATGTCAATATGTGTGTTTGTATATCTATTCTTTTTAAGAGACATGGTGGAATTCAAATGGAAGAATTAATTTGACAAGTTCAGTTCTAATATTGGATCTTCCTTCTGCTTTACTAAGCCAAACTGCCTGTTGATAAGTTCTATTTACTTCTATTGTCTCTGAGCCTTGAAATAAMTGTAGAAGTAACAATAATTCTTGTGAGGAACTGTTGTAGTGCCTAGAACGAGGTGTTTATTTTTGTATTTACATAAGTAAGTTCTGCAAAACTGCCATTTACTGTAAAACGCACAACATAAATTTATCACAAAAAGCAAAACTGTTATCTTCTCTTTTTCCTGAAAATAAAATATATATGCCTTACTGTTGTCCAAGTGGTTGGCCTTGATAATTTTTTCTGAGTAGTCAGATATACTTGAGCATTCAATCTAGGAAAAAGAGAAAAAAAAAGGCAAGCTAAAGAGCAATTTCTATTTTACAGTCTAAGCTGTGGGAATACAAACAGTATCTACTGAGGGCAGCAAAGACTCTACAGAGCATGTAACCATTGATAAAGAGTAAATGCAACCTGTGTGGGGAGGATCATAATTAATCATATCTTAATATTTAAATTGCAGTCTGTGTTTGAGTTAAACTGGTTCCTGTAGAGAAGATGATTTTTACAACTGTTGAAAAGTGAAAAAGAAGAGGTCCTACCTACAAGGTATACATAATTTATTAATTGTATTATTTAATTTATTCCTGCTACTTCGAGATATTGCCTCCTCCCCCACAAAAATCTGCTGAATGGAATGAATTAGGATGTGCTACACTTCCATATGTATTTTAAAACAAAATACATTCAAACTCTGTGAATGATATTAAAATTCAAACTATGCCAATACTGGTCTATGCCAAGAAGCAATTGTTTTCTACATGAAAAATCTATAATCTTCAGCAATGCATGCTATTCCAAAAGAATGCAGGCATTTTATGCATAAGAAGTTACGGAAAATTTCTGTTTACAAGATCTGCATGTCTTTTCCTCTGACCAGCTCCGTCCTTTCTCTAGGAAAATAATTACAGAGTACCTCATAGTTTTAGATTTGCCCTTGAACTTGGTAAAATCTGCGTACAAGCATAAAAGCATGTTTGCGGTGACCTTTAATATCTTTTAGAGAAAAMCTACATTCCATGAATCTCTCTGGGTTTTGTGTCCCTTGAAAACCATGAAGGCCAAAGTTGCCAGTAGTCACTGAATCAGTTCCTAATTTACCTCTTCCAAATTTGGCATTAAACGGACGATACTGCTTTGCATAATCCTTGTCTCTCTAATTCCCTTATGGGAACGTCAAACAGAACTATATTATCTCTAATGAAGTGGTTTATATATCCAGTGAATCCCATTTAATCTCTAAAAGCTAAATTGTGCTTGACCTCCGTGATAGCACTCACAGATGGCAGGACAGCGGATGCAAGGACACACAAATCCTTTATTGCTTTTATATTGTCCACGGAACAGACGCAACAGCAGCCACAACATCAACCCCAGTCCCCATGGGAACACAAGCATTAATTCCACTTAGCTTGCCTGTGGATGTAAATTGCTCCTTAAAATGTCTGGCTCACTGGCTTGAGCATAAACCAAAACTGGCCTGGGGAAAGGAACACCTGAGTGCCAGTCCAGAAAGTTCCAGGAAGAAATCCCTGGGGATGAGAGCCATCCTTTTGCTCCATCCAGCTTCTTCCCTTACTGTAAATTGTATAGACTCTATGTCCCATCTATAGTTACAGCCATTATACTCATTTTCCCTGTCTTTATTCACATCTGTCGGGCATTTTCAATTCCATTGCCCATTTTGGATGTTTTTTAAAAAAAGCAGGCATTTGTAGGTGTTTGGAGGTTGCTTTCCAACCTTTCTAAAGAAAAAGGTGCAAAGAAATAAAAAGTTCTCTCTCTCATGAATGACAAGTTTCCAAAAATCTGCTTCATTTGCAAAGAAGCAAAAGAACAAAAAYCACCAACACTKAAATGTTTCATGAAGGAATACATAYTTCAGAAAATAAACTTGCTTTAGGGTGGCTKAAGCTGTTCATCTGCATTTCAACTTGGACTCTATACTGTGGTTGAATTTTATTTTGAAAAGCAACTCATTTCAGAAAAAACACTGAATTCTGTAGTTGAAGAAATAGAGGAAAATCAGTGGTGTCATGTGTTTTTCTCAGTTTTCTTTCAAGTCAGATCTGTCTTATTTTGCAAAACATTTTGAATTTATGAAAACTGCATGTTCCAATCAAATAAGTCCATACCTGAGTTTATAATCACAGAATCATAGAATGGTTTGGGTTTGAAGGGACCTTCAAAGGATTGTTCTGGCTCAAAGGAAGGACCTTGTACTTGGCCTTGTTGAAAACGATGAGGTTCATGTGGGCCCGTTCCTGGCCGGATTCCTCGATGGGGTGTATTTTCTGTCAAGTATATCAGCTGCACAGGGCAGTTTGGTGTCATCTGCAAACCTGCTGAGGGTGAACTCAGTCCCTCTATCTACGTATTAATGAAGACATTAAACACTTGTGGTCTCAGTAAGGACCCTCRAGCTGCTGCAGCTGTACCTGATTCTCTGTGTTTATATTCACCTCTGCTTTCATTTTACTTCTCAGTCTTCAATCTACTGCTGCAAATGTCTCCTCTTTTACTGTGGTCTCTTCCTGAAACAGTCACAAGACTCCCAGATTTCCCCTGGGCTGTGTCCTCATCACCACCTTTTTATACAAAGCAGCTGACATCTAACATGAGCCTTCATTTTCTGTGTCTGTTTAACTCCTTCTCACCTGCACTGCCTTGTTTGTCTGCAAACACCGCAGAATTCAGATGGTTCTACTGCAGTGATTGTCCTGAATTTTGCATGACTAAATGCAGCAGATGAACCAAGGCTTCAAGGGATATTTTATGTGTTTTTCTGTCCCTCACTGACCCCTCCCAAGCACCGTCAGCTGTGCCAATCCTATCTCTTCATTTCTTTTCACAGCAGCTYCCCAGTCAGATGAATATCACTGCATGACACATTGTCACCCTCCCACAAGAGTTAGGGCTCAGACCACCCGAGGAAAGAAGAGAAAATGAGGGGCTGSTTCTGTTCAGGTTGTGGAAGAGATTCCCCCCTCAATCCCATAGCTACCTGAAAGAATCCCAAAAGGGCCTAGAGCGAAAGCAAAGTCAAACTCTTTTCTGAAATGCACAGGGACAAGACAAAAGTCAGTAATCATGAGCTGTGGCAAGGGAAATTCCTGCTGATTGTAGGCCTGGAATAGGTGCTGAGAGAGGATTTAGAGACTCTGTCCTTGGAGATTTTCCAAATTGGACTGGACATGTCCTTGGGCAGCTTGATACAGCTTTAAGTTAATGATTCTATGATTTACATCTCTTGAAGACCCAGAGGATATTCTAGCAGTTGGCTTAGGCAGTGGCAAGCAGTTAAGTTCCAATAGTGCATAAGAAAGGATAAGAAGAACTAGACAGAGCAGAGGATGAATTTGAACCCAAAGAGAGAAAGAGTGAGTAAGAGGAGAGTGATTTCTGTAGTCAAAACCCCAACACTCTGCATTTGTCAACAGTTCCCACATCTATTTGAAAAATGCTGTTTGAAAAATCACATCTCGCTGTGGAGAAGAAACTGGAACATTGCAGATCTATGTAATAACTCATGGTAAATGTTTGCTTTTAAAATGGAACACTCACAATTTCCATTGGYACTCTTTGCCAATATGACCATAAAGTCTGAATTTGACTGTAAGATTGCCACTGCTAGATCTCTGAAATAGCTGCTTGTCCAACACAAATCCCCTYTGCAGCTTGCTGTGTACTGGGTTCACGGTGAGACAGCTCATCTGACAAGAAGGTTGAAATTCTTCGGCTGTAGCAGAAAAGTTTCACACCTAAGGGAGTTCCTCTGGGAGCTGAGCTCCATGGATAGCACACCCACCAGCTTCAGAGACAAACAGTCCATGGGTGAGCTGGCACTGGTGTGTCACTGAGTTTATAAAGGCCTGAGGTAAAGCCTGAAATGTAAAGATGTCCAAAGGGGGAAAAGAACCCCAACCACAAAACCTCCCACAACAACAAACATGTGGAAAAGTATTTACTTTTCCTTGGTGAATTTTTTGCCAGTGAGCTGGCTCACTGTAGAATCAGATAAGCACCAGTGCCAGCACAAGGGAGGGAGGMAGACCATATGGCCAGGGATCTGCGAGATAGGAAGGTGGGAGCACAGCATCATAATTTTGTATATGCTTATCCTTGTAGAGCACTGCAACTTCTTTGCATGAGACCTGCATTCCTGCATCACAGAAAGCTGTGGGTTTATCCTCCCTGAGGCTTTGAGGTGATAAATTCTATTAATAAATAATGCTTGATTTACAAGAAAATACATTCTAGCTGCCAGTCTCAGGCTTAAAYGCTGAAACTTTTTCCAGCAGCTTTTGATTTCAGCTATCTATAGTTTCATGYTCCAGATCAATATTCAGATGAGATATTCAGAAGTAACAACTGGATTTTGAAAATATAAACTTGAGAATTGAAATGGCATTTCATGTATCATTACCAGTAATAAAGTCACACAGTTTGGGTACTTAGTGACATCTGTGTCTTCAAATTCACAGATGTACCCAATTAAGTTTTAGTAAACAATTTTGTTGAAGTGAAATACACTGGGAAATAGGATCTATTTCCCCTCTTCTGCGTTGCATTGTATCTTCAGGGCAAACGGAAGTCCAAAGCAAAAAGAAATTGCATTTGTCATTTCAGATCAGTACAAATAAGTTTGAATATACTTAGTAAGCAAATCTGTGCTCTCTGTAATGACTTCTCTGCAGAGAACAGCACATTCATGCTCCTAAAGTTCAATGTATTTAAGGTAATAATTTCCTTCTGCCTCTGAAAAGTGTTATTGTTGGCACAGAAAACATGCACATGCTTTCTTGCACAATTTGCTGAGTTGTAATATGCAGGGAAAAGTGTATTAAAGAAATTTGTTTCCAAGACTACAAAATTGCAGATCTTGAAAATTTAAAAAAGCAAGATAGTTCCCTTAACCCCTTGGAGTAGGAGTGAGTCTCTTTAACACATTTTCTTTCACCCAGGAAGCAATGAGGATATGTACCAGRTCACCAAAGGTTCTACACATGAAAAGACATTACATCTCATTTTGGAAAAGGCATACTAGTGCAAGTATAGACTTAGACAGAGCTCCACTGAAGTCACTATAAATCAAGCCCTAGATGAGCTTGGAGAGAAGAATTCCAAACCAAGACAATTAAGAAAAGGTAAATAATGAAGCCAAATTCTCAGGCAAAATGCACAAACAAATTTAAAATGTGAGAGAAAGTCTTCTTACCCCATATACCTTCTTGGCTCCTGCCTTTGCAGCAAACATGGAGAGGATTCCCGTGCCACTTCCAACATCCAGGACAATCTTATCTTTAAAAACATGTTTATTGTGATACATTGAGTTTCTATAGGTTAACGTGCGCACTTCATCTTTTAACATTTCCTGTGATGAAAATAAAAGCATTATGTCACTATTTGAAGTGCTCGTATGCATTCCACGCTGCTGCTGAATGCACTCCCTTGCAATCATTTAAGCATTATTAATTCACAACATGAAGGGTTTCTCAAGTACTTTGGGGTGCACACGTCAAAGCAACTGTAAAATGCCAGCTATTTAAAGCTAAATTATGAAGGAGCAGCATGATGTCCCCTGTACCATTTTTCTCCTGCTATTACTTCACTGTTACAATCGACAACCGGAATGCAATCTAACCACAGCACTGCTTTGGGAATAGACAGAAGCCATACAGAAATCCAAGCTTTCCTTTCCTCCTAAATCATGAATAACCCAGAGCCTCAGCAGAGGGATCTTCTGAGGTTCCTCTTTGAACATGAAAGAAATTATTCCATAAACCATTATAAGACAGCAGGCTTGACAGCCTTGCCCAATGTGAGGTGGAAATTCATAGCTGACCTTAGAAATCCTGTATTGCAAGGTCCTCCCTCGCTGCTCTTCTGTCCACTCATTTATCAGACCGGTTTCCAGAAGATATTATTGAATAACCTAGACCCCTGCCTCGCTAGTTTGTCACTGTTGGGTGCTGATTTTTGATGCACTGAGAGCAGCAGTACATGCATTAATTCTATTCTTTGCTTTCAGTTGTATGTACATCAGTCAAACTGTATCAATAAAGAAGACCCAGCTCAAGCTCAATGTGCTATTTTTAAGAGGAATGTAGACCATCCAACACACATTTTAACTTTCTGAAAATGCTTGTGTTATGTCTGGGAGGCTGAATCTTTGCTTACACTATGCCTAAGTTCATAGTTTAAGCAAGCAGACATGAGTTTTTCAGTTTTGGGATGAAAAGGATCAGGTCACYGCCCAGCAGAGTGAGGCAGTCGTGAATGAGATTGTTACACACATCAGCTCTTCACTCACCTGTCCTGGCAGGACACTGGGTGTACTCACTAACTGCAGATGAATAAAAGGCTACTTTAATCATCATAAAGCATGGTTTGGTATCAAGCAAAGAGCAGTCCATCACTGCTGGAAAGGTGTCAGTACACCCTCATGGAAACTGTTTCCAAACATATTAAGGACAAGGAGTCTTCAGCACGATTTGAAGATGGCAAATCACCTGGCATCTTTCTGCGGTGAAATAATGAGTGAAGAGGAGTGGATGTTTTTTATCCTGTTTTTAGTAAGATTTGCAACACTGTTTCCCCTAACATCCTCTTTGAAAAATGGATGAAGTATGGACTACATAAATGGTCAGTGCAGTGGACTGAAAACTGACTGAACTGCTACTCTCAAAATGTTGTGATGTGCAGCACAAAGTCCATCGGGAAGCCAGTCACCAGTCATGCTTCCCCTGGAGTCAATACTGATGCCTTTTGGCCTTTTGGTTTTTTTTCAGGTGGATTCCACCTCTTCCTAGCAGACTTTAGTCCTAAAAGAGCACTCCTCTAACACGTCCTTTACTTGCTGATCTTTACCAGTGCACACCTCCTGCAAGCAAGGAGGAAACCTCCAACTTCCCATCCTCAGCAGGAGCTCCCTGCACTCCCTGAGACCTACATGCCTGTGTCCTTCCATCAGGAGGCAGATTTGATTTAAGATCTCTGATGCATCTTCAAAATTTCTCTTAGGTCTCCTTCCCACGTAATTATTTCTCTGTCTTCTTCCATTCTTGGACTGAATTTCTGAATGCTACACAGGCAAGATGTTATTGGCAGATAGAAATCTTCCTTTTATGAGTGCACCCCACAAACAATTACTAGAGTAATGGAAATACTGCTGTTACGGTCTTTGTTAAGGGGTGCACTGGGTCATTTCACATTTGCGTTTTTGCATCYTGCTCTTAAAGATCTCATCCTCTCCCATCATGAAAATATCAGCAGGGCAAGATATCAGTGACTYCCTTATCAATTTTTGATAGTAAATGGTCCATCAAGTATTTCATATTCTTTATAGAAGTGTATTTAATGCAGGTGATTTGGCTTAATGTTCCCCTCACTGCAGCCTGTGCATTCAAGTAACAGGCCAGGAGTCAGGAAACTGCTTGGGCTTCTCATGTCAGCTGTGTAGCTGTTCTGCCAATGTCTGTGCTAAAACGTGCAAAGGAACAAAATCCCTAAATCAGGGAGTGTCCATGGCTGTGGCTGGGCTGGTTTGCAGCCCTTGTAAATGCACTGCACTGATGCACTCATGAAGTTCACCACTGCACAGAAATCCACAATAAGCACTGCAGAGAGCTCGTATGAAAGGATCTAAGTGGGACAGAGGTTTTGAGTACAGGTCTCTAGAGAAGAGGATGATATCTTTGGCACTTAACCAGATTATACAATTGTCTGAGGAAAGGCAGAGGAATATAATCATGAGCAAGTGGGATACAGATAAGTAAGTAATAAATAATAAAAAGAAATAATTATTATATTGTTAGTTATTTAACAATTGCTAAAATAAAAATAAAYATTACCTCATGAATTCCAAAGTGAGCATAGGAATCAAAGTAATAATCTCTGGATGTCATCTCTTCTGGATTGATGAGCTTTGCCATCTTGCCTCGGCCCGGGCAGCTTGGTTGTAACGGAGCATGTATGACAGACTGAACCGGCTTTGGAACAACAGTTGGCTGTGGAGGCTGGGATGGGATGGTGCAAACCTAGGAGAACATGGAATATTGTTAAGAGGCATCACTAAATGAAAACATTTCTATGTCTAGCATAGGGATATTATTGTAACTATCCAATAGATAACAGTTTCAAAGACACCTGGTGTAGCAAAAGTGAAATTCAGACGGACTTCTGTTCCTGTATTTTAACTTACTTGATRTCTTGGAAAATTTTCTTAATGGATTTTTCCTTAATGTTTCTCTGCAGATGCCTAAATTAGTGCAGAAGAATGGCAAATTATTGGTGTTGGCTGAAGCAGGTTACTGCAAACATCGACACAAGGGAGTAAAGGGCTACACTTCCTCCCTTAGTGTCCTATTCTGTCAAACAGCTTTGTGAGAGGCAGGTTGTGATAGTTACTTTGCAAAGAAGTGCTCAAAGGATTCCAGACAGTGCTGCCAACAAGGACAGGATTCACAATCAATCCTTAATTAGCAGGTAAGGCAGTATAGATGAGCTAGGCCTGAGAGGGCTCACAATATCTGGAAGTCTCTGACACTATCTGAAAGTCTCTCAGCATGTCCAGGGAGCACTGGAGGGAGCAATGTGGCACATGTGGTCTCTTAATGTAGTTTCCTGATGTAGGGAGACACAGGAGTCATGTGTTACCAACACACCATGGCCCCCAGCACTAAATTTTCTGTTGCGTATTGCATCTTTAATACCAACATTCTGATAGACACAGAATGTTCATACCCTCTTGGCTCAGATTTGATGACTGTAGGATGCAAGACAGAAGACAGAATGTTTTTCAAATGCCAGGTCTGGCCCATGTGTGTATCCACATCTTTAGWCCTTAATGACAACCAAAATGCCAAACACTGAGAAAGACTGAGCAATTTGCCACAGCTTCACCTGTGCACTAAATCACCTGAAAATCATGGGTCATCAACTTAGKATGTTAAAGTCAATTCCACTTAAAGTACATCATATCCTCTTCTACCTATTTTCTTTTTATTTTTTTTAATTCAGTAGTTTCCTGGTGAGGACCAGAGTTTCCTGAGCCTCTCCTCACTACTTTCATAAAGTTACTGCAATATTCTGTATCTTGGTACTGTGAGATATCAATCCCTCGCACTATCTCTGAATAGCATCGATTAGCCTAGTTCAGTTTGCTTCAATTAAAAAAAAAAAAAAAAGAAAAAAGAAAAAAAGAAAAAAGCCCCCACATTTTCTACCCTTGTTCATTTGAAGATTTATATGTGTCATCTTTTGATGGTTTCTCTGGTCCATCTGTTAAAATATAAATACTAGTGGTTTATGTTCCTGTTACACTTTTCATCCCCAAAGATACAGAAGCACTTGTTTTATAAATCTTTTCTATTTCTTACATTTTTTTATTCTATGACCTGACTCTATTCACCTCACCTAGTTTACCTCCTACACAGAATACACTTGCTCCCARCTGGTGTTTGTTTTTCTGCCTGGTCTCGTTTCAGAAATGTCCATCTGCAGTAATTTCGCTTAAGACAATTCTTCACTGCAAGCAGTAACACCCTGAAAATTCTGTCAAAATGTTGCTCTTAATATTCAACTCCTTCAAATATAATCCTGTTACTTTTAATTACATACTTGAGGTTGTATCTTAATTTTTTTCTCCATTGGCATGCACTCTATSTAATTTTTACAGCTGCCTTTCTCAGAAGTCCTGTCTGAATTTGTCTGCTGTATTACAAAGACTTAAACTGTAGGTGTTTCAATTTTTTTAATACAATATGAATGCTGTGCAAATTGTATTAAAATAATCTTACACTTCTCTCCTAAAACTTACCTTCTGCATCATTTTACAAGCAAAATGCATAAGTTGCATAGAAATTAAAAAATAAAGCAGTCACTGAATTCTATTCCTGTTTTAGGTGAGAAGGTCTCCTTGCACAAGACAGTGCATCGCAGGCAATTGCTCAAAAGTTATGTACTGGAGAGAAATTATGTCAGTTTTTGTAAATGAAACCACAGGGTTCTAGCATTTCTGTTGCTGTCAATCAAAAATTTAAATGGSGTCTGCTGCACAAGAGAGAGCATTTTCTACAGGAAAAGAGGCTGGTCCTGAAGGTGAGTCTCCTTTTGGATCTCAGGCAGTATCAATTCTGCTCCTGGCTGCATGAAAAGGTCTAGACAGGGGTATGAGAACAACGCTTATTCTGACTAACAATACAAAATGAAATTAAACCCATCAACTTAGTCTAGGAAAGTTTTCTGAATTATTTTCTTTCCTGTTCTGCAGTTGAATTCTGCAGCGGCTAAGGGGTGGCAAGACAACTTTTGTTAAGCACTGAGGCAGTATTGCACTTTCAATTCGCAGAACTTTTCAGGTTTATCCAAAGTACCCGAAGACTTACTGCTCTCAACTGTGCMTCTACATCTCTGCCAGGAAGAAACATCCCACCCAGCAGAAGAAGAAGCCTATCAGGTCTGCTCCTCAGCTGCCTCAGTTTGTAGCCAAGCAGCCTGTGGTGATGTTGATGGTGGTTGTGTGACAGCATCAGGCTCTGAATGCCAATAGGTCACGCACTGTCCTGTGGTGTGGGTACCACAGTCTCACGCAGCAGGGGCAACAGAAAACTGAGAAGGGGTGGTGATCTTCTCAGCCAGCAGCACACTGTCATAGGGACCTTAAATCAGCTTCCACATTTCAGTTTTAGGCATACTAAAACAAAGCAGACCTTCCGAATTAAAATGGTGGAATTTTTGCAGTRTCTGTAATACCTACTGCTGAAATTTCTGTGTCTAGCGGTGTAATTCTGAAATTCAAGATAAGGTCACAATTATAAGATTGATTTTGTGACTGGGGCTCAGGAAATCCCTCTGTCACAGACTTGCCATAGAGTCTACCAACAACCCAGGCTGAGGGTTTCTTATGCCCTATAACAACAAATGTCTGGGGAAAAGATAAACACGTGGACAACTACAGAATAAAGAAKTGCAATGAAAGCTATTATTTGTACCAGAAACAATAAAGTCTTCAGGAGTACAGCTCTGAGATTGTAAACTAGAAGCAATCATGCTTTTARGGATATGGTATAACTGCTTTAGGAGAAAATATGCTTTTAAGACAAAAGCTATCAAGGGAAGACAASTTCCTGTATTCTTTCCAGAACTGAAAAGAATCCTTGATGTGATTTACAAGCCTAGCAGATATATATAGCCTACATGAGGAACAACTCATCTTTTGAATAACACCTGAAAAGGCAAAGCATCTGGCCTGGGGGCAAACCTCACATCAATGTAAAGAATCTAAAAAACCTTTCTCTGCAGAACCCATGTATGGATTCTGGCCAGCTGCACACAATCCCAGAACACTGGCTTGCTGCTAATGCAGATCAAGTCTAAAAGAATGGAAGCAGCTGCTTCAGAATTCATTCTTCACTGTGCAAAACACGCAGCCCTCTATTTCTCCAGCWCCCATTTGTCACTGAAGGTAGAGGTGGAGCGTCTGAAGGATCTGAGAAGTGGTATTTTTCTATCACTGCTTTGGGACTGAAGTCCTACTGTTCTGTACCATTCCAACATTTAAATAAAATTAAATTAGAGAAATATTTTCCTACTTTTAAAAATGAAAACAAGTTTATTCCCTCTTTCTTTGTGGACAAGGTTGATACATTGAGGGTGATCAAATGTAAGAGCACAGGACTGGTTTCTTTAAAAGCTTTGAATTTTTACAAAAGACAAGATTTGTAAGCCTCTTTCTTTCTCAAAATCTCATAACTCAACAAATTGACGTAGGTTTCTAAAACATATAGACACCTCAGTGACTTCTCAGTGTCACTTCAAGGTATACAGAATTGCCTATGTGCATCAATGGATACTGTTGAAGTTCTTTGAAAACTGGACCTAATCCAACATAGACTGACAAGGTTATCTGGGCATACAGCACCCAAAATACTAAAGAGAGCTGGGTATTMAAAAATCATGGGCTATTTTTGAAAATTTGAGCCTTTTAGATATATCCATCTGCCTACAGAGAGACAAGATGGTGAAATATGCACAATTCATTTTTTAGGAGGTTTGTGACAAAAGCTGTGGTGTGTAGAGTAAAAATAAACTCAAATTTCAATTCTCCTTTCTYGATATTACTATGGAGACACCGGGCTGGAGGTTAAAATTCCAGTCCTTGCAAAACTGTTGTTCAAACTGCAGTGTTTTATTCTTGACAAATTCTCAGTTATTTATGGCGTTTTTATGACATTGAAGAAGTTAACTGTACCTTCTGCCAGGAAATGCTTAACTTTTCCTTAAGAAACTAATTAAGAATGGAATTGCGGTTTAAAATTATTCAATTCCAGCATTGTCTTCCTTTTAAACAAAAGCTTTTATCATATCTAAATGTCAATTTGATTTATTTTTCGAGCCAGATAGCATTCTAGCATTATAGCTACTAGAACAGAATATGCCTAACACCATTTTCATTGGTCTGAATTTAATAATCAAGACCTCTAGTGTGCAAGAGATCATTAACTGATATGCAATCACCACAGCAATTCCAACAATACAGCTTCTTCCTGATGCAGCCATAAAAGCATAGCCAAATATAAAAGTTATTTGATATCCTCCTGCCAAAATGTAGACCTCCACAAAAACGTTTTGACAGTCATTACACAGGTTAAAACCTCCCTTGACTCCTTTATCTTGCACTGTTTTGAAGTCTTTGTCCAAGGCTTATCTTAAGTGATCTTTGGATAGAGCAGAGAATCTAATCCTTTATCAGAGAAGTTTTAACCTGATTTTCTGAGGAAATGAAGCTTCTGCAGTATCTTGCCTGTGCCTCCCATTAATAACTTCTGAGCCTGTCTAAGCCAGTCCAATTGGATAGAAGAGTGGAAATGCCAAACACATCCATATTCCTGTACATTTCTTGAAAACCAGAAATTAGGTAGGATAACTGATGTGATGATCCACTAAAATTAAGGCAGCTAGATTTCAGTTGTCACACTTTCTACCACACGTTTTTAAGCCACATGGCTTGTGTTAAATGTGTAATGTGTAACCTCCAGACTGACCATACTGGCTGATCAGTAATGAAGGTGTGGGAAGAAGACCAGGCATTGCTCAGAACTAATCTGGGAGCTGAGGGCATAAAGAGCTCATACTTGCAGGAAAYAAGACTTTGTTAGCTCCTCTAAACATGGGAAAACCTTCTCATGCTGGGGATGGGAAGTTCACAAGGAATGCAAAATGGTAGGAAATCGAAGAGTTCAAACATTCAGCTGCAGAGAGATGTGTTTGRGAACAAGGATATTACACATGCCTGTATTAGGTATGTGCTTTCAGGAACTAGAACCTTTGAAGACCAGTAAAGAATGTTTGMATAGAGGAAGCTTTATGTTGTCTCAAAATCAGGATGAAATTGCCAATTCCATAGCAGCCATGAATCTACTTTCTGCTTGATGAAAGTCAGGCTCAGTCTGTTTTAAGTTGCATGTAACTGTGAGTTTAATGCAAATGCAAATCTCTCTAAACTCTAAAACTGAATCTAGTCAGACAGACTCTAAGAAAATTGGAGAGAAAAGTGATTCTTAAAATTGCTTGCTTGGAGGCTACCCATAGCTCAGCCACTTTAAAGCRGAGCTCTGCTCTGAACTTTCGACACAGACTGTTTGAAATGCCAGATCAACCTGCCACAGACAAACCTGTCCATTTGTTATCAGCAGGAAATTCACTGTCCTTTATACAGACAAGCATAGCTTAGAGTGTATTACAACTTCTACATCACATCCCTAATGGTGATAATAAAAATATTGTGAAAACACTGACGCTTGTTCTGAATTTAGAATAAAACCTCCGTCTGGAATAACTGAGACTGAGCAGTCATAGAAGGGACTAGATTATACCTTAGATGTACAAATCCTCAAAAAGTCAAAGTAAAAGATGCAAGCTGGTCTTCGGTATGATAAAGGTGACATACTCAGGCTGCAGCAAAAATAACATAAAGCAGCAAAATGGAATGTAAAGATCACAACGGTTTGCAAAGTTGTTACTTATTATGAAGAAACGATAAAGAAATTTAGATATGTAAATGGAAGTTAGGTGCTGTGATTCCTTTATGGATCTGACCCAGGGTASTATGTACTGTCAAGATTTTTAATGGGGACTGTTGAGTAAAAGACAGAGTTTTCTTAGTGACAGGTCACAAAAGAAGCAATAAAATTTCCAGTCTCCAGTATTCCTGGCTATACAGGAATAATACTTCTCCCTAATAGAGGTTAAGCACTGAAACAATGCTTACAGGGTCTGTGGGGTCTCCAGCTGGATAGACTGCAAAACTCACTGAGACTATCCCTTAGCAGCCTTTAAAGCTGTCTTTTATCTGAGCAGGGTGCTGAACTAGGTGACCTGCAGAGGTCCTTTCCATACATATTATACTATAATATTAAGACATAGATGGTTTTAACTGCAGGATGCCAGATATAGGTGACAGGATTTATAAACCTGAACTTAGTGCAAATTATGGGGTAGATTATAAATTTGGATTAATAGGTCTGTACACACAATTAGAACAGAACCTGCTTTCATGAGATTAAAGAATGCACACTTTAAGTAGATGAGGACATGTCACTCAGGAATAAAAAGCTTCTAAAAGTACATGTAATGGAACAGGACTGAGCTTATAGGAAGCAAGTTGACAGAATGTAAGGACAGGAGTGGTATCAAGTATCTGTATTATTTATAAATGTGTGAGCAGTTCTAGACTGTTCTGTGTGCCAGTGCAATTTATTAAATGCTCCTCATCCAATCTGCTCTCATGATTGCTTAGTTCATGGTGCCGTTGGGGAAAAAATAGCGACAAGTTACAGATGTTGGTATTTAATTGAACTTGTGTTCCTTTCCATAAAGATGGAGATTTTGCAATGCATGTGGAGTAGAAGGTCCCATGCAGGGCATGAAAAGTCCTAGTTCAGCACAGAACAAAAGGAAAATATAAGAGAAATGTATTAGTATTAACTGAAATTTATTTTTTGCAAAGTACCTTATGGAAGGACAGCAAAGCAGTATTTCAAAAGTGTTGAGAGGCGCTTCTCTTTAGGAGAAGGTTTGATTTTGATTATCTTTGGCATTTGATAGATCTAATGCCTACTATTATTTTAGATTTAGTACCACAGACATAATTGCAACACCTTCTTGATTTGCCAGCTCCCTGTTACAAAGAACAGCTGGAGAAATGCCTTGTGTTTTCACCTGCACTCTGTGGTGTTGAGCAGATGGTCTGTCATTAGGCTCTGCTGCCCATCTATTTGTTTGGAGCCCCTTGAGCCTCATTAGGAGAGAGGTAACTTGCACAGTGAGGAGGTTCTCAAGTGCTTGCTGAAGTCTCAGATCTGCTTCTATCACAGCCAGAGTTTCACAGCTTCAGCTCAGCAGGGGATCGTGTTTTAGAAGCCTTGTCCTCGGGTGGATAATACCAAAAGTGAATGACAGTTGGCAGATGGCTGAATTCATTCTTCTTTTCATGGGGTAGAGACTGATCTACCTGCCATCAATAATGTGGAAACGGATCTCCATGTATAACCATGCTGTTCCCTCCACGTACGCAACATATGGATTTGTTGTAGTTTAGTGGTCTCTGCCACGTAAGTCAAGAATCTGAAAGCTGAAGAATTAAATAAAGGAGAGTTTTAGATAAATAAAGAAAGCTGTGATCATCTGTGGCTGGGCGCTCTGTGGTTTTTTTCGGGAATGGAAGAGGTGGATATATTCAAGCATACTGGTTATTTTGACATAAGGTTGATACCTACAAGTCAATCTGGCAGGCTGAGAAATACAGGCTAGGCCATCAGGGCTAGGTGTTTCTGAGAGACATTCCAAACTTCTCAGCTTTTTCCTGACTCAGTACCATATATCAGGACTCCTGGGAAAAGCGTGCTTTCCAACAGAGTTCTTCTGAATATAGTTCCTTGCTAAGATGTATGAGCTTTGTGGTTGGTTTATGTTACACCAYCTTTCTCCTGTTGCAGAATCCAGTCTGAAAAGTTGCCTCTGGTGTGTGGAGCAAACAGCAGCACACAAAGGCAGTGTCTCTTTTCAGGCTGAAATGCCTGGTCTTACACAGATTTACTGCTATGTCTGACRTGGTAAAACTGCAAGTCCCTGCTTTCCACTGGAGCATCCTGACCCTTTTAATGGATTCATGAAAGGCAAATAAAACTGAAAGATGAAAAAAAMCCCACCTTCTTACATTCCTGTAATTTTAAGCCTCTCCTTTTCTGACTAAAGAAGATGAGAGTTTAATTTCATTTTATTTCATTCTTTATTCACTTGGTAGAAGCTGACTTGGTAGTGAAAAACAAGAAGGTGCCTTAATGCATGGTCCCCAGCCTAKCAATGCTGATTGTGTGAAACTCTGATATTGCCACGGGAATTTAAAATTTAGAACTGAGATCAACTGTGAGAGTTAAGYTGGCTGTTGACAACCATTTGTTACATAATTGGTACTACTTCTATCAAAACTTGAAGCATACCTAATACCTAAAATAGCCAGTAAAGGCCAGGGAGCACCTAAATTTACTGATCACCCTGGAATACTTTTCCTCTTCCACCCAATYATCCAGAAAAAACAAGCAGTAGGTATAAACTATGTTGTATGTTCTCCTGCAACACATTTTCCTTCTGAGATGTCTGGGTTTTGGGAGTTTTGACAGATCTCTTGCCTTTAAAGTGCTACATCCAAAACTCTCTAGAACAAAASAAATCAAGATGCACAGACAAAAGAAGGGGAAACAGCCTGTTGTTCTGACAGAGCTATTACAGGCTTAGTTTTTGTGGTTGTTTCGGAGGGAGGTTTGAGGTATGACTATCTCCTGTCTGTTGTTGAAACTGGAAAGAAGAAAAGCTGATAACARAATTTTCCATTTGAATTAGGCTACAGCCTGTGGGAAATAAAGAGCTTTTCCAAATTTAATGTCATTTTATTTCTGATTTGCCTTTCAGGGAGTTACACAAGGGAAAGAAATATCTCTGCATTAATCAAATGCATCAGGTCTTCCAGATGATTTTAAAATATCGGTCACAAACTAAAAGAATCTAAAAATAAACTGTATCAGTTTCATTCCTGGGCATTCATTGCAGAGTCACCTCTATATTTGGTAGTGATAATTATTAATTTATAKGCTTACTAATTGCACTGATACTGATATTTAACGTCCCACCTGGCCCGACTGGGCAAGGACTTTTGTGCCATCAACAAGGAACACACAGTCACGGGGTGCTGCTCAGGGACTGAACTGCCCCTACCAYTTCCAACTCCTATTCAGTTTGGCGTGGCAGAGCAAGGAGGTTGCAAAAGCGTCATTTTGGTCAAAGAGCACTGGCTTAAAACTTTCCCYTGCATTCTGAAATACAAGTAGTCAAATAACGCCACTTTTGCCTCATTTTTTCAGACAGGATGGGAACCCTCAGTTTTATGTGTGACTGAGTGGAGTGTTCAAGACTCCCAAGACCTGTGAATGCAGCACTGTTCTAGGGTGGCTGGGTACTGTGAGGAGTAGCTGCAACAAGGGTAAGTGGCTCTTGCTGTGTGCACATGAACCAAGTTCGAGGCTTCTGGTGAGCCACGTTCCCTGCTGCTTGGGTAGCTTTGGCACTATGCAATCACACAGAACGAAGAAATCCTTCCATGCTATGTTTCCCTGRGAGTGGCTCAAAGTCCATATAGCTATTTGGCAACTCAGCTCCTTTTCCTCCTGTAATGTGGGGCTCAGTACATAACGAGGCAGCTTTCTGGGGCTGCCTTTGCACACTCTTGGAYTGGCTGGAAGGAGAAGGTTTCTCATTGCTCTGTCCTTGTCAGCTCCCTCCTTCAGCAACAGTGAGGACTAATCAGTGTTGTCTTAATACTTCTTTTCCACAGTGTAAGTCACAGTGTAAATTGCTAAAAGGTTGCAATTGCATTTCTCTGTGGAGTCCAACACTCTGTGTGCAAGGCTGTATAAAAAAGGCTCCATAAAGTATGGCAGGTCATGCAGGTAAGCTGATGTAATTCCTCATGAATTCTGAATTACAGACAATTTATCATCATGGCTATTAAACCATGAATGGTGCATAAGGATCTATAGTCAGAGCATTAGGGGCCTGTTAACAGATGGTAATTAGTTCTATTTTAAGAATGGCTRGGCAAGTCAGCTCTTTTTGTGACAAGAAAAAAAAATAAGGACAAGGTCATCTTCTGAGGCATGAAACCCTAGCAGTTGTTTTTACTTTGTGATCAACTATAAGCCAGGGAAGACATGCTCCTCTTATCTGGAAGCGGTACACAGAAATGTAAATGTGACTGAAGGTTTTTATTGATTTTCAAGTGAAGAGAGATATTCATGTGCCAGATTACTTTAAAACGCCTCGCATCACAAGGCACAGCTTGTTGTAGAAATAGCAACAGAAGTTATAGAAGCCTGCACTGAAAATATCAAAGTTGAATGCAGTGAAGAGGAAGAGTTTGTTGCAGATCATTGCATAAAGAGTTATGAAGATACAAAGCCAGAGAAGTGTGAACTTTCCATTGTGATTTTCCAATTGGATTTTACTATCATTTCTGCTGCATAAGTGCCTGCCTTGCTGAACAGGCAAGGAAATGGAAAGGAAACAAAAAGAACAGGGTACTTTCAAGCTGCTTYACATCACCCTGGCAAGCACATGAAAATCTGCTGAGGAAAGGTCAGGGGGAGCTCCAGCCTCCATTATCAACGCTCACAATGCCTTTCTTGTAGAAAAAGTGGCTGGATCACTGAATGGCCTCTCCCCTCCCCAACATCATGTCGACTGACTCTCTAGTGACAAAAAACAAGACCCAGAAAGTGCTAATCAACTATAGAACCAGTTATTTTTAGGCCTTTTCTCAGTATCAGGCAGTAAGCTGAACTTCACATGAAAAAGTAGAGCTCCGCTATTTTTAGAGGCTAATTATTAACAAAAATAACCAGAGTATTCTATCTGTACAAATTATTTTCTTAAATTAGCAGAAAATTTAATGGAAGCCCTCCTCTGCTTCGCAAATTTCTAAGGCACTGATCTCTGAAAGTCACTTTGCCGCTGACAGACCAGTCTTCTCTTCCCCTCTCACTGAGTTTCAGCTGTTTCACAGCAGCTCTATAAGAAGTTCTTTAAGAAGACATTATATTCTGGAGGCTTTCCTGARCTTTAGTATAGAGGAGGAAAATTATCCAATTGACTACCTGCTCCATGTCCTAGCCAAGCTTTTGATCTACACTTCACATAGTTTCAAATGTACTTCAGCTCCAGGGGAGTTCTCTGCCTGAGAAGTGTCCRGGTTTATGACTTCTTACCCTCTGCAGGATAAGTGAAGACAGAAAGGAGAACAAGGCTGAGAAATGGCAGCTCCTGAGCTGAAGTGCCTGAGAAAATCAGAAAACTGACTTACCATTCAGTGCTGCTTCAGTGCTATCAGCAAACAGGCACCACCACTTAAAAGAAATCCCACTTTTATATGTCAATTGGCAAAAAATAACATTTCCCTTCACTCTGCCACTTCCTTTGGAGCTGTAGCATATTGGATCTTAATATGGTATATCAGAGACTTTCTCTTCAACACCTGGCAGTTTTTTGCCATCTGTGTTGGTGTTAAGTCCATCTCACTGTGTGACCTTGAAGGAATCAGCCATTTCTTAGTGTGGGTTATCAGAATTTTGCATCCTTTTGTGATAGGTGAAACCCCTAGAGATGGAATGTGACTCTGAATCAACACTTATGATGGAGGATGGCTCACTGTAGTTAGGCAAGGATGAAGGGCCCATGAAACTTGGGGAATAATAAAGCTGCCCACAGATGTTGGAAAGAAGCTGATTTTGAATGAATCAACTGGTAGTTTMAATGTTTCTCCCTGAGTTCATTAAAAGAACATGAACACTTTCCTGAGTTAGCCAGACTTGCATGGGGGACTGTGATTACATGACCCAACAGAAATCATAAAAGTTGAAAAACCAACAGAATAACTGCAGTGAGAGCAAGGGGGTTGTGCTGCCTTCAACTCACATTATCTTTCCCAGTGTCTGGGGACACCCTGTGTCATGACCATGAACATTACAAGAATGCACTGGTATTATGATTGAACTGCAATTGCAGTTCTTACACTTTTCTAGGTTAAACTTTTATTTCTGTTCCATTTTCAGTGTATTTTGTATCCCTCTGCTAAATCACAAATCCCATATAATGTCAACTGTCTTCAAAAAAAAGACATTAATAAGACATTTGATATTTAACATTACATCTTCCATGCATGGAATTTCTAGAAGAAATGATCAAAAGCATATTGAACTCTGATGCCTGTTTGCAATTACTGTTTTMATTTGTAGTCTTTAGAATACAACTCTTGCAATGACATTCAAAGCTTTATTATTTTTTCTTTATCAGATGTAGTTTCTTTATCTGACTGTAGTTAAACCACTGGGAGAAAACTGGCAGAAAACCATTTTAGCTTGTGCTCAGGATCCCCAGCTGCTAAAATGAAGTCAGTAGCTTTTTGGCCTCACAAACACAGTTAAGTTTATGGTCAGAGGAAAACTCTGACCCTGTTGTCTCTTGGGCAACTAAAGTTCAGGAAGACACTACCCCTCCTTTATAGTGAGGAGTGCATCTTCTCCCTCCAGGAGTGAGAATGTGTAGATTTTATACWGGCTGGTTTCAGGTTAGTTAAAATACTGCAAACAGCCTACCCTGAGCCACCTCCATCGCTATTCACCAAGGAGCCGTCTCCATCCTGGCTTTTGCTGCTACAATTTGCCTTCCCTTTCTCGATGCTGCCATTTTCATAAGGGATTGGYAGCACTTTCCCTTTGTGTCTCAGCACTTCTCTTGATGCTGATTCATAAGGCAGCATATGTTATTTTGAGATGAGGGTGGGCACACGCTTGGCTAAGGCAGAATGGAAATCCTCGCCCGACTTATGGACACAATGTACAGCGCTTTGTCCACAAAACACAACTTGTGACTGTCCTCACAGTTGTCACAGCCTCTTTTGCMACCAGAAAATGCTGCCTGAATCCTTCCTGCAGGCCCACAAGGACAGTCTGCATTCTGCTCCCCCGTTTCTGTAGTGGCCATAATGCCCTTTCATGCTTTTCTGTCAACATCCTCCATGGGTTCTGACTGTTCCTTGCTGTGTGAGAAGATGTGGCTCTGCCAAGAGCATCCACAGCAGCAGCTGGGTAACGAGACCTCCTTGTACATGCGTGAGAGGTTCACCCTTCCCCTTGCTTAGGCAGCAATAGAGAAGCAATACAGATGATTGGTGTAGAATCCCTACAGACTGAAAATGTGGCTCCACTTAGGAAAGCTGCAGAGCAAAAAAGGAAATTACCAGTGACAACAAGAGAAGAAAATGTAACTGACAACAAAAAGATCTCTATAACCGGGCTTCTGTTCCAATTAGTCTTACATTGATGTTGTGTAAATAGGTTGATTAGTGTGAAGACTGATGTTTTCTGATCAAAGTGCTTCTGACCTGTGAATTTCACTGATTCATGTGACTTTTCTTAACCTGAAAAAGCTCAGAGAGCTGAATCTCAGCTTTAGAAAGGTTTTTACTATTCACAGTTGTGAAGAAACCTTGAAAAGACTGAGTAAAACTTTCTGGGTACTGAAAGGCCTATAAAAGGAAYGCATTGACGCAGATTCAGTGTCTTTTTTTAGCCTGTCTTATCACCTTTCCACATATAAGGTTGGCATTATTGTTCTTTAGCCACAGTATGGGCACAGCATGATGTACAGCAATGCAAAATATCTGTGTTCTGATAGCGGAACAGACCTTCAGTTTTTCTTGCCTTTTGATGTGCTGTTGTACTGGCCTAAAAACCCCTGAAAAAAAAAAAAAAAAAAAAAAAAAAAAAAAAAAAAAGTGAAACAAGCTGTGAATTGCTTAAGATAACTTGGAGTTAAAGGGTAAGACTGAAAGTTTCACTTGCTGGTTATTTGAACATTAACATGATCTCATAAACTGGGAGAAAAAGAACAGAGAAATACCAGAAGTAAAAATAGTGATTCGATTCAAGGTGATTCAAGGTTTTATTGACAAGGAGGGCTTTTTTTCTTTTCCTTTTTGGAACATATCAACCTTCATGGGATCCTGTTTCTTTAAATATTTCTTCTGTTCATGGAGTGATTGGCAGCTGAGTGGGATAGAGGAGGAGAAGCATCAGCTCTCACTTCTGAACTGGCTGCACATTCAGAACTAATGGGGAGAGAGAGCTTTCTGACAAGCAGATTTTGAAAATGTGAAAAACAAGACAAAAAAATACGATTTTTCATAGACATATAAATCAGGGGAGTATGCTCTCAGTACACTCATACAAATCAAAAACCACTGTGTTTGGTCTGTAAATATAACTGAAGGTTGGCTGCCAAACCACCCTAGGCTCTGTCTAGGATCAATAGAAAGAAAAAGGTTTCTTTAAAGTACAGTTTGAGATGGGCAGAGTTGCCATTCAGGTGTTTGTCTCTGCTGCTCAGACAGGACGACCAGGCCAACAGAGCAGAAACCTTATTAAAGCATTTGAATTTATATGAGCAGATTCCAGATGCTAGCTGATCCATTCAAGGTAAAGTAATAACAACAGAAAATAATAAATATTGGTTGATTAAATGAGAGAAAACATTAGGACTCTATCCAACGAGTTGTGCATATTTCTTAAAATAGAGTGGAAAACAAATTACTGTCATCAAGAAGATCTGCAAAAAAAGGATTGCAAAAATGTTTGGGGTGATTTTTTTGCTTTGTTTGGGTTTTTTTAATAGAGGGGTAGGGGTTTTTTGGGGTTTTTTTTTTTTTTGAGCCACTGAATCCCTGGAGGTAAAATCATTCAGCACCACATTCAAAAACAGTGCTCATTTTTCTCCTTTTACTGACAACACAGTAATTTTCAGCAGAACTCTGAAGCATGTTGCAAGTCAGAGGAATGTAAGGTTCTGCAACCAGCAGCAAGAAACACAAACTGTATCCCTCAAACAGTAATGTTTCTTTTGAAGACCATACCATGGAGAAAGAACTAAATCATTAAAAGATGAAGGAAGAACAAGGGAATCTGACAACATCTCCCCTAACTCCTTAAGAAAGCCCAAATAAATAATACTATCTTTATTTAACTTAGGATTTCTCACTAAAAACAGATGGTTAAGAAGGATTTTTATTTTCAAATGGTGTCAGAGATACCAAAGTCACATCCAGCAGTTAAAAATGAAAACTAATGCAAAGTGAAAAAAACTAAATATAGAATTGTTTCCTAGCACATTAAGTTAATTGACTTGACTTCCTTTGTTCTGTACAGTCTGTACAATCCAGTGACTTTAATAAATCATTGGTGCTTTTCATKTTATTGAGACCTCAGTTCATCAGGTGAAAAAAACCCCATAGCGAATAGAGATATGAACATATTCAGCATTTCACGGGATTGAATTTTGGAGAAAAAACAGAGACTGTGTTCCTTTGTCAGAGATTCCTAAATTTACCAGGTTTTAAAATACCAACAAAGGAAAAAAAGACAAACGTGATATGTGAAAGATATATATATAAAGCACTTAGATTTCCAATTTTATTTATAACTTGTGTTTGCTTTGACAGAATCACAGACCCATTGAGGTTGGAAGGGATCTCTATGGGTCATGTGGTGCAGCCCCTATGTTCTAGCAGTACCACCTCAGGCCGGTTGCCTACGTGTGTCCAGATGGCTTTTGATTATCTGCAAGCAGAGAGGCTCCACAATCAGCCTGGGCAATCTGTGCCAGTGCTCAGTCATCCTTGCAGTAAAACAATACTTCCTGGTTTTCACTTGGAACCTCCTGTGCTCCAGTTTGTGCCCATTGCYTCTGATCCTGTCACAGGGCACTACTGAACTGAGCCTGGGTCCACTGTAGGATCAYGGGATGGTTKGGGTTAGAAGGACCTTAATCATCTTGTGCACCCGACTCTGCCAAAGGCAGCAACACCTTCCACTAGATCAGATTGCTCAGAGCCCCATCCATGCACCTGCACCATCCCCAGCACATTTTAAGCTGGAATAGGCAATGACTGGGGAGGCCTGGGGTGCAGGCAGAGCTCCCTGGGCAGGGGGTCTGTRCTGGTACACCGGGGGGACTTGGGAATGTGAAGCACATCAGGGACAAGTGTGGGAGTGCTGCATATTGGCAACGAGCCCCAAGCTGGACCAGCTGGCAAGTGGGGGACCCTGGGGGGCAAGTAGGGGAGCCCAGTGGGCACCTCTGTGAGCTATGAGATGKGCAGGTGTTACAGAATTTAACAAAAAAAGACCAATTATATTTAATTGCTTAGTCATAGGTGCAAATGCTTGGAAGTGATCTAAACTGAAACAAATATTTTTAAAAGCTCTTCTTCTGCATTGGGAGCTTGTATTCCTAACAGCTCACCAGGTTAGTTGAATATAAACTTACTTCAGCTTCACTGTCACTCTATCTAAAATATGAGGTTGGTTTTGAACATGAAATGGAAGGGTGTACTTTCCTGTGATTCTCCACAACTAAACTGAACTTTGTCACAACACCCATACAGAGAATCACAGTGAATACAAAGGATGTAAGGAAACACAAAACCAGGACTTCTCCATGAAATGACCTTTTTAAACAGAGTTTATCTACCAACAGATAAATGTCTATGTATGCACATATACACAAGCATTTGATATGATATGAGACTTTAGCCGGGATTTTATCATTTTACATGAGCCCACACAGGCACAGGCATATTAATGTATGTTTGAGGAACTGCGCAGCTGAAATGATAAGTGATCACGATGTTAAGGCAATTATTGAATTATTAATTAGCATAGTCCTGCTCACTAGGAATTAGGGTTGCGTATCACATTTGCTTTTCATTTTAAGATGCAGAGTAGAGTAACTTTCTTGATTTGGAATAGTGTCAGAGTAGCAGCTATTGTGTGACGAGTATCTTTTGGTAATTCATCAGTTATCAGATTTGGGAATTACACTGGGTTATCAATGTTATTTTTTTAATGGTGATGATATTTTATAACCATGTTGGGGCAGTTAATTAAACTTAAATCTCAAACTTAAAACACCCATGTAAAGGAAAGCTTCTTTTAAGCCTTCCTCCTGGTTTTTGCTGGGACAGGGCTCATTTTCTTAGTAGCTGGCACAGTGCTGTGTTTTGGATTTAGCATGAGAACAGTGTTGTTGTCACTCTGATGTTTTGGTTGTTGCTGAGCAGTGCTCACTCTAAGCCAAGGACTTCTCAGTGTCTCATGCTCTGCCAGTGAGCAGGTGCACAAGAAGCTGGGACAAAGCATGGCCAGGACAGCTGATCCCAACTGGCTGAAGGGATATTCCACTGGACATCATGCTCAGTGTATAAACTGGGGTGAGACGGCTGGGAGCTGCTGGTTGCTGCTCAGGGATAGGCTGGGCATYAGTCCGTGGTGAGAAACTGTATCATGCATCACTTCTTTGTCTTATCCACTGCATTTTATTAAAATTATTATTATTATTATTAAGAGTAATAGTAGTAGTAGTAGTAATTGCACTGCTATAACCATTGTACTTTGGACTCTTTCAGTTATTAAATTCTTCCTAGCTCACGAGTTTTACTTCTCTTTTTTATCTCCTGATTGTCCCCRTCCCCCTGGGGAAGAAACCGAGTGCAGGAGCAGCTGTGTGGTACTTAGATGCCAAGTGGGGTTAAACCATGACAGTCTGCTTACTAATGGATGAAGAAATATTAATCTTTCTGCAGACCAGAAAGGCAGTCTTGTATATTTCTGAGATTAGTCCCCATTTATAGCAAAGACAAAACATATATTCTTAACCGCCCTGCAAATTTTGCCTAATGRACTACACTTGCTCATATTTGGCCTCTGAATGTTTTTTGGTGTTGGTTTACCTAGTGTGACAAATTTCATTGGAAGAGACTCAGATTAATAACCCATCAATTCCAGCCTTGGTAATATATTTTTTCCCAGGAGGGCTGTGAATGGCACAATTGACTTCAATGTGCTTTCAGCAGTTACTTAACAAAAACTATATGTATCTAACATTCAGAACACAGGTAATATCTCCAGTTAGAGCAGAATTACTCTTGCTCTATATTATACTYGGTAGATGAGGAGTGTTTTTAAATACCCTGCTGGTATGGAGCTTGATTCTACAATAAATAATCATGCTGAGTGCTACTGACACACATGAGCAAACYAGTGTGTTCAGCATTTCCTGCATTATTAATCAAACATTTACTGAAATGTTCAAAGATCTTCAGTGATTTATATTAACTACAGTGGGTTCTAAACCACACCTGTTAGAAAGATATCTACACTTATGTATTTCAAAAGCAGTAATTGATAGCAGTGTTGATATAAATCAGGCTTTTGTAGCTTTGTGTTAACAATCAAATAAGCTTTTGTTATCTTACACCCATCTTAACACCCAGTTAAGAAAGGGATACAAAAAAAGTATGCTCCTAACATTTTTATACAATTATGAAACAGAATGATGAAAACGCTATTCTTGAGCAAAACCACTGGTGATTCATCCTTTTAAATACAATTTTATATATAGATGTGAGCTGGTTTTGAATCTATATAAATCAAAAATAATTCTGCTGAAACGGATGGATTTACATGAGGGTAAACCTGTTTTGAGCCTAAAATGCTTTTGTTTCCAGTAGGCATGGTTAGAATAGCTTTACCAGGTGGAAATATCTTGCAAATATATTTTCTGTCATCCATTTTACAAAATGACAAAGACATATTTTTTGAGCACTAAGGAGCATTATTGGTTTTCTGTTGAGAAAAGAACAGACCTAAAAGAGAGAAAGATGGCACAGAGATTTTTTTTTTTTTTCTTTTTACTTCAATAAAATAATGGTATATTGAGGCTATAAGAATAGTTTCACGTTTTCATGGAAAATCTCAGAGTAATAAGTGCCAGCACCTTCTTTACTTAAAATCCTAATCTACCTTTGCCTCCCTTTAAGTTTATCTGATTTTAAAAAATTCTCTTAGAAAAGCAGGACAGAAATTGAATGTCAGATATGGAGAAAACAGAAATATAAACCCATTGGCCTAGTTTTACAATTTTTAGGCTAACCTTCATTAAATAGTATACACACTGTCACAGTGCTAGTATTATTATTCATTAAAGTGTGTTTGAAAAACCTAAGAAGTGTGAGATGGAGTTTGGCACTGGAGGCTTGAATTAATCTCTTGGTACTGAATAAGAAATTCAGATAGGTAGCAGGACACATGCCTTGAACAGCCTTGGAAATTGCAATCAGCTTTTGGATTTAATGGAATATAAAGCTTCAGCAATTTTGGATATTAATAGAAAGGTAATGYAGTTGAAACAGCAAGCTAGGAAAATGATCTTTTCAGTAATGTGTCAAGTCCAGTGATCACAATGTGCCTGTGAGGTGAAGTGAGGTGAGCTGGAGCTGAGCTGCTGCTTAGAATCCTGACATGGAGACGAGCAAGAAATATTGCATGGTCATCAGAGTGGAGACTGGGGTGGGTTTCAGGTGTGTGGGCTCAAGGCTGTAAGAGCTGGTGAAAAGTTTCCACTGGCAGAGTCTTTCCCACAGAATTGTAAATTCCTTATTTGTSAGATTAACAATTGATCAACCATTTGTGAGACAATGCTGGCAAAGGTAAACTTTAATCGAGAATTTCAAGGAAGCTTTAAAATACCTACCTTGATAACTAATTAAAGAGTCTTGGTTTTTTCTATGTTATGTTCTTCCCTTGTTCATGATGGGTGGGGGTGAATCACAGGCCTAGAACTACATTCTGTCTCTTCTTGTTTCATAACTGACTAATCTGTCAAAAAGCAGTGAATGTTGGGCTTATTCTCTTTGACAGAGAAATTGAGATTTGCATTAGACCTAACCAGCAGTTGCAACCCCCCCTATTATTTCCTTATTGACAGGCTGTAAAAGGGTGAATTGATTCACTCCTCCGATGGCCTCCCGCTACCTCTGCCTACAGCTCCTCGATTCCTGACATTTGTTAAAACTGACAATGGAACAATGATCTGCAAGTGCATGGGCTCCAAAAGGGAGGATGAGGAAAATGTGGGGCTGTTGCTAAATGGAGCAGTGGCCCTGATGGCAATGGATGTGGAAAAGGCCAAGGTACTCAGCACATTTTTTACTTTGGCTTCACCTTGGTAAGAACAGAGTCACAGAGCAATTCTGGGACTTTTGGATGATGAATTTAAGCAACTGTTTCTACTGTTCCTGTGCTTCTCTGTATTTTGACTCTATTTCCCCCTCCCTCCCTGCCTGCCTTCCTTCCTGCCTCCCTCCTTCCTCTCCTTTCTCCCTCCTTCCCTTCCCTTTTCTCTCTTCCTTCTTTCACCCTTCCCTCTCCACTTGCCCACCCACTTTCCTGACTGCCTTCCATCCATCTTCCATTTCCTTTCCAACTTCACAAAGTAATTTCATTATATATTTTGACCTCCAGTAAATTTACAAACCATTCTGGTTCATGGCTAAATATAGCACTATAC
>NW_026623491.1:83864-98530 GCF_030028575.1 Malurus melanocephalus | reverse complement strand
ATAGTATTTTCCACAACAGGGCTTTTACTTGAGGGCAACTTCACATTTGCCACTTCTAATCCAAGAATTCTAAGAGATCATCGAACTTACAGAGAGCTGAAAAGGAGTCAGCTGAAATTTTAGTCTGCAACATACTTTCTCACACAATAAAATAAGTTTCCTTTTTTTGTATTCTCCACCCAATAGCTGTTCTGTATCTCAGTTTTACTATTTTGCATCCTTGGTCTGCTTCATACTTGAAGAAGGTCTACTGGGTTTTGTCAAAGCCAGCAAAACTGAAAGGGTAATGTTGGCCCTTACTTTTTTTTAAGGCTCAAAAATAGGCAAGCATCCCTAGCAACTGCTGAACACCCCCTGTTCCCAGTAAATTTGGCTTCTCCTAATTAGGTTTAAAACTCTGGGCCTCTGAAGGAGACGACTATATTGCGATGTGGCTAAATCTATCTCTTTTTATTTCCTCCTGAAACAGCTGTTCCAGATGTACATTTAGACAAGATGCAAATTGTGGGTAAGAAACAATGCTGCTTTTTAGATTGGACTTCTCTTTCTAGGGAAAATATGAAACTATTAACCCAAAATACTGAAGTAAAACATACCATATATACAGCTGGGCTCAGTCATGAGGGATTTCTGCAGAATACACTTTACTGGCTCTACTTGGCCATGTGCATTAATCAGTGAGTCTTCTGCTAAGTTCTTTCAGTTAGGAAAATATTCTTCCTTTCCATTCTCATAACCATTTTTGAACAACCTTCAGTTAAAAACAAGTAAGCAAGATACCATATAACACAGTGGTCAYGAGAAGGTGACCTGTAAGAAGTGATTACTGTGTGCTGAACTTGATTTGTGAAAGAGGACACTAAAGGGACATTCTAATAGTAGCCTGAAAGTAACTGAAAGATAGTTTCAAAGAATATGGAAATTAACTACTCTAAACAGCAGCACATGAGAAAATGAGGTGAAAACATAACAAAGTGAAATTATTGAGGTTCAGATAGGACAATAAAAAAAACTTGTCCACTGAGAGGTCTGTGTGCACTGGAAGAGATTACCTAGAGATGCAGTGGAATCTCTGTGCTTGGAGATTTTCAAGACTTGCCCAAAGACAGCAATGGCCAACATGATCTGATGCTGGTGAGTKCTCTACACTGAGTGTGAGGCTGCATGAGATGGTCTACAAAAGTCCATTCCAATCAACACGTCTGGGTATCCCTATTTATATAGGACTCRGTGGTGTTACTCATGATATATCCTAATGTAACTCGTATTAGAGTAAAAAAAAAAGTATCCTGTACTTCAGACAGGTTAATRTCTAACACAGGACACAATCATGAGATATATGGTCCACACATAGAAGTAGTTCAGAATGAGTTACAGGAAGGGTAAAWTGCTTCCCTGTTTGTGACTAAAGATCAGAACATCGGTATCTGGTCTTTATGCCAAGCTGGGATCAAATTTCACAACACATTGATGAATAGCACAAGAATGCATCTAGAAACTGAAATGGATGGCAACATCTCCTCTCCTTCTATCTAAATGAGAAATTAAGATCCAATGCAAAAATAAGTTTGAACTGGTGGATTATCATTGGAAGGCCCTGGCTTGGTCACATGAGATTCTGGGCTTTGAGATAAKTTTTGGGTCTTCCTGGTCTTTGGAAGCAAAGAAACATAAGCTGTCTTGCCAAAAAGGACAAGAAGGACAGGAGAACCGTGAGACCCCGTATGACCCCAAGTGTGCTTTGTGGCCACTGAGGAAACACTTGGACACTACTCCTTGGAGAACACGACATGTTACTGCTTCCCAGCCAGTGGGTGTTTACTCTCATCAGACTGATACGAGACAGGGAAGTGCTGCTTTTTCTTTCACAAAGGGGGCAGGAGAGGAACTGTGGCAGAACRTCTCAGATAAACTCAGTACCTTGGGACAGGACCAGGAGAGCACTAGGACCTGAAGTGCGTGGTCTAGACTGAACAAAATGCTGCATGGGAAGCTTGCCAGCTGCACTGTGATGAAGAGTTTGGCACCAGGCAAAGCTGAGGAGGACAGTGGTATAAAACAGGATCTTAGAAAATACCTTCTCTCTGCCCCTCTTCCAAGGTGGGTCACTACTCCCCCCACCCAAAAAAAAGCTTAAGATCTCACGAAGCTCCTTTGCTCCAAACAACATCTTGAAAAAGCAGCAATGCCTCTTATTAAACAAAAATTCACTCTGTGAGAAAAGACCCAGGTACAGTCCTGAAGAAACACAAACTATCAAGAGCATGTACTGCAGGTCAGGATATTTTAACTGAGGGAGAATGGTACTCTCCTCACCTTCATTATTGTGCCTCTGTCAAAAATTTCAGCTGAACAATTTGTTCTCGCCTTAATAGCTTTTCAAATGTTTTATTACTAAAATATTCACTTCATTTTGGAAATAAAAAACACTGAGATTGTATTTATGATCACCTAGCATTTCACACTCAAAATACAAAGGAAAATTATCTTTAATTTCTGCACTTAACAGAATTTTCAGTAAAGTGAACTTGGCAGTGAGTGCTTCTGAAAATGAGTCTGCCTTATTTCCAATTCTAGTCTCTAAATCTCAGAATTGTTGATGAAATAAAATAAAGATAAATAGATTTTCTATTCCAGATTTTTAAACTGAGTTTCTATTTTTATAGTTATGTAGATCATGGAAAAGCCAGCATTTTACATGCCTTTTAAAATTTTGGGGTTTTTTATTTTTCAGAACTGGGACCTAACAAACCTAACTTATAAGAAATAYATAAAGATATCACCCCTGACCTTGCTATACCTCTTGAATCATAGAATCATAGAATTAATCATAGAATTGTAGTCATAGAATCATAGAATAAACTGACTTGGAATGGACCCATCAGGATCATCGGGTTCACCTCCTGACCCTGCACAGGACCATCCTCAAGAAYCCCACCGTGTTCCTGAGAGTGTTGTCCAAACACTTTTTGAATTCCTTAGTGCTTAGTAGGCTTAGTGCTGCGCCCACTGCCCTGGGAAGCCTGTTCCAGTGCCTGACCACCCTGTGGTAAGAAACTTTTCCTGATATCCAACCTAAGCCTTTCCTGACTCAGCTTCATTCTATTCCTTCAAGTGGTCCTTCACTGGTTGTGAGAGTGAAGAGATCAGTACCTGCCCCTCTGCAAGTTTATTCTCAGTTTAAAAATGAAATATTAAGAATGAAATAGTGCCCATTCTCTTGCAGTCACTGTGAAGCCACTCAGCTCCCATGCAACACCCTAAAAGAACCAGCATGCCAGGAGATCTCATGGAACCAGTCAGTGCCTGTTCAAGGAAAGAGCCAGGTAGGCTGTGATCAATCAACAATTGCTCCATTCTGGCAGCTCCATTCTATAGGGAAGACACCCTTGTGGTCATCAACTCGGCCACTTAATRGGTAATCTCCTCTTTGCTTCCTTGAGATGGGTGCTTCATGTTTCTGTTATTTGAAGGTTACTCCCAAAGGAAAAAAAATAAATAAAGATGTGGAAAAGATCCATCTTATCCAAAATTTTGAGATCTAAATGAAGACAGAATTTAAGCTAGTGAACAAGGCAGCAGGTAACAGGATTCTCTGTAGAATCAGAGGTAGGAGCAATTTCATCATTCACTCCCTTCAGCTGTTCATTACCTCACCTGTCATGGGACTAAACTTTGTCGCAAACTCAGAAAGGCTGAGGCAAAATCTTATTAAAAGAATAGGCACAATGCCTTTTTACCTTTCAGTATTTCTCTGCTCTGCCTTTACCAGTAAGGACACAAATCTTCATCTTTTGCAGTCAGGCTGAGGATGGAGCTCTGGAAGGCATGTGAATCTGTCTTGTTCAGCTCACTTTTAGCATGAATGCAGAACAAATACAAAACCTATCACCTACAGAATTCCTTGCACTCTTCATTTTTTTTTTTTTTTTGGTGCTTTTCACAAACTCAGACTGGAAAAAAAGGTCATTAAAGCCTGTTCACTAGCACAGAACTTCTCTTCTAGCATTGGCACAATAACACAATATGATTCAGCCCATGAAGTCACCAATATAAACCATACCCTTTCTAAGAATCCCAGTCTTCTTGACACTAAAATKTTACTCACTGAAACAATCCTATGCTGGCAGAGGATGAACCATGCTATGGTATTTTTACCTCAAAACTTTGCTTTGAATGATTGCTGTTACTCTTTACTTAAGCATAAGTGTTTTTTCATCCTATCTCTATTATTAATACCAACCAAAATCTGTTTCTTCAATAGGGCCAAAATATCATGGTCAGTATCACTGCCTTGAACTTATTGTATTAAATTTGAGAAAGGAATAGAATACATTTAGCTGTATCTTCAGCTGAGCTAAATTAATGTTCTGCACAGYTGAAGTTGCAGAAGATGGCTCAGAGCAATATTTCTGCTCCCCCATGCTTGAATTGGCTAGAAACCAAAAACAAGCCCCTATGACTATGTTAGAACTACYTTGTACTAGTCTAATAGCATGGGTTACTTAGTTCTAGCAGGAGTATTTTAAAGAATCAAAATGTGTTGGAKGTGGAATATTCCCTGTTTTAACTCAGAGCTGTCTCTATAGCCCTTGGGAATCTGGCTACACCCACAGTGAAAGATTCTTCACTGACATCACRAATCAGCTTTGTGACTGCCTGGTCAGCAGTGCAGAAGCTCTGCATCATGAGCCAGTGGTCTGATCTCTGTAGCTCACCTACCCTACCTGCCCAAACCCACAACTTTTCAAATTTACAGGACACAGGCATGCGGCATGYCACTCAGCAAGGTTGAAACTCTTGTTATAAACTGCCTCCTCAGCTGGCTCTGGGACACCAGGCCAGAGCTCTTGTGACTTCTGGCAGGCTAAGATGTAAAGCATACAGCAGTGCCATTTCTCTCATGGGTAAATATCACCCACTCATTAATGTTTATTCATTTATGGTGTTCTAAGGAATTTAATAATACCCAATAAGAATTTTCTACACCACCTTTCACTAATACACCACAGAATTCAAGCRTATGAATGGGAAAGCTCAGAGGGATTAAACTCTATTTCCAAGATCATCCASCACAATARCCAGGAGCAAAACTTGGTTTTACTGAGTAAATTCAGTGCACTTTTCTGCAACACTTTTCTGCTCTGCTTCAGTTAACTTGTACTTTGATAACRCATTAGGGAGAAACCCCTCTTCCTACTCATGAACCACAAATAGAAGCTCATGGTTTCARCAGATTTTATAATACCTTCTTTTCCCCCTCAGTAGTGATATGACTGGATTTCATGCAGATAGGACAATAATCTCCCCACTTCTGATAACAGAATAGTTATTTGCTTTTGCTGACCTGGATCACATAATCYTGAACCATATTATATTCATCTGTTTAGGGAAACACATCTATTAAGCATGTTACTCCAAATCTAGCCAAAGCCCAAAGTTTGCATAATAGGACATTCAGGGTGGACTCTATTTTGCTACCATAAATAAATTACTAATCTCTCTATCCTTACCARTGAGACAGGAATCATTTCTCTCTACAGACACTGTGAAGTCTTCAGCACAAGAATTACTTTTTATGAAGTTACTGAGAAATTAGATTGTACAAAACCAGACCAGTTTCAAGTTCTAGGACTGTTTCAGACACTAACCTGATACACGTAGGTGTCTGTTGGATGTGCACATAAACCCCAGCACTTTGTGCTATTGCAGCACTCTGTGCTTACTGTCAGTATTTATAGGGGGTCTGTAGGAAAGATTGGGACAAACTTTTTAGCAAGGCCTGCTGCTGACAGGACAAGGCATAATGGTTTTAAACTAAAAGGGGTAGATTTAGACTAAACATATATAGACAAGGCATAAGGAAGAAATTTTTTACAATGAGGATGGTGAAACACTGATACAGGTTGCCCAGAGAGGTGATTGTGCCCCATCCCTGAAAATATTCAATGTCAGATTGGGGCTCTGAGCAGCCTGATCAAATTGAAGAGGCCCTGCCCATGGCAAGGTGGGGGAATAGATGATCTTAAAGGTTTCCTTCCAATTCAAACTATTATATGATTTTGTCATTCCATTCCCTTCACCTGGCATAGGTTCACAAGTTACATTCAGGCACACTTATTGTGAAATCACAACGCTTTCTGTTTTTTTCCCCATCACTGACATCAGGCCTATTATTGATGAGGATTCCATTTAATACATTTCAAATTAAAAAAAAACAAAACCAGAACTCAAAATCTACAGCAGGTCAGCACCATGAATTTTGCAGAATCTTTGTGTGTATGTTCTACAAAGGACAGTTTCTCTTACTTTGTTTCTGTCAGAGTGTCTTTAATTATTTGCAGAGAATGCAATTCTGCATCTGTTATTTATGCAAACAGTCCTGTTTTATTTAGACAAGTCTCCTTTCATGACTAAAGATACAGAGGTTCATTTTTATATCTTGAGGAGAAATTCTACATCTTTTATTCCAATGGAATGTCTCTTAAAATTCATGGGATGGCCACGGGCAGTGAAGATTTTCTGCATCTTTTTCCCTTGTGCGCTCCAGACACAGATCTGAAACCATTCTGGCAAGTTTCCTATTAGTGGGACCCCTCGGCAATCAGTGAGTGTCTAAATAGGAAAAACTTACAGTCRTATTCCCCTTAATTTTTATTTTTATGAAAAGCACTGTGTATTCTCAAGGTACTATAAACACATACAACAAACCACTGGTCCTACTTCAACTCTGGCAGATAGATTGATATCAGGTTGTTATCAGTGAAATAAAATTGCAAAAYTATTCTGATAGTTCTGATGTTCTGATCCAAGACCCAACAGCACCTGAGGCAACACTRGGACTCACTTACCCATGTTTTGTAACAAGGTATAAGGCCATGGGGATACTGGTGTTGTAAATGTCCATACAGCCTGGGACCATGGAAGTGCATTCCTCTGAGTTTCWGGTAACACGAGGTGCCTTCCTTGACTGGAAAGTAATGCTAGTGAGCAATTGCTTTTCTACTCTCTTGTATTTTTGCTTGAGGAAATAGTGTTGTTTCACTGTAGCATTGTTTTTCCCTTGTCTGAGCCTGTTGTYATCATTTCCTTAAGCTCTTCAAGCAGAAGAGGTAGCACAATGAGCAACCGAGGGTGGTCAAGGGCATAAAAAGTTTCTCATGCAGTGTCCATGTTCTTTGAGCTATTGTATTGTTTTAAATTGCCCATCTAATAGAGGATTTATATATTTGACCAAAAGTTTGATTAATGCACTTAGTTCTGGCAGATTTAAAAATAAAAACCCTAAACCATAAAAAATATACTATGAAGCTGTAACGTAAGTAAATTGGGTCAAATCAATCTAAGGAAGAACCAGAAGGTCTTTGGAATGATTTGGTAATAGGGCATTCTGACCAGTTGTTAAATGTTTTAATTCTTCACCTCTCATTACAGATAATTTTTTCTTTTATATCACATTTATCACTGTGACATCAACATTCTCCAGAAATTTAGTATCAAATAATGAGTATTACTGGTAGCCCATTTGTTTCAAATGAAGCTGATTTATACCAATTCCTAATCTTCTCTGACACTGTGGTAAGTCCAAAAGTGAGATATTTTGTACTGCATTCCTTCTGTCACAGATATTTGTTGACTTCRAGAGAAAGTTGGAGAAATACAGGTTTGAAGGTCAAACTGGTATCATATGACTTTGCTAAATATAGATGCTTGACGAGTCAAAGAGCTTCACAGGTCTTGGCATATTTTCCTTGGTGCACTTCCACATCTGCACATATGCAGACAGACAACTTCTCTCAGCACACACCAGAAATACAAACATTAATAAAATAGAAAATATCTAAGCAGAATTTACAAATATATCCCTTCTGATTTTCTGAAGGCAGAAGTGCAGCAGGATATGCCTAATCTGCAATATTTTCACTCTCGTTGGACAAGTCTGTCACTGATGGATACTCTGAGGAGACGAACCACAGCATTTTAATATTCTCCTAACCTGTATGCAGCATTGGAATGAATCTGTTCTTAAATAAATCCTTCTCCATAAAATAACAGTGCAGCGTGTGCAGCATTGCACAAGCAAGAAAACATCATTAAACATCACAAATGTGTCAAGAGTGAATGAAATAGAAGAAGAATCTTTAAAGAGCTCTTTTCACCTCTTTTCCCTGTCTGAAAACCATTTCCATTGAAAAAAAAATGGCTTTGAAAGGAACTGTCTGTGCCTGTACATTTCTCATCGCAATCCCGTCCTGGGATCCTGGGACCTGTAATGCAATATGTGCTGTCAGGACTACGACAGTTTACAGATGTGCAGCCAGACTTCTCGCTATTTATAGACGCCTCTTCTGCAAACCGTGCTCTATGGGGTTGTAGTGCAGTAGCAGGCATGTTCTTTGATTTAGTGCTTACATCATATGCATTTAAAAAAAWTTGGCTCTTCACCCGGCATGGCAAAGGAGGCATTTTTATGAAGGTCAAGCAGAGAGAACACTGTTATGAAGAGCAATGTGGAATTCATGAGCGAGCAGGACACCTACTGGGAGGACTAACTGAAAGGAGGAGACATTTGGCAGAGATGTGGAAAAATAAAGAATGGAACAGCCATGTGTTCACAGTGGCTTTGGCTCTTTATTACCTCTGCAGSGTAACTGGGGAGCGGGTTCTGTGCCACCCGCAAGGGCCAAGCTGTAAAGTTGTGTGGGGGGCAGTGTCCGTGGGGTCTGTGCACGGCTGTGCTGCATCTCGCCTAAGCATGTGTTAAGTGTTCAGTCAGAGTGCTAGGCACGGTCTATTAATAGAAACAGCGAGTTTGGCACACRCTCGCACTTTCTCCTGTCTCCTTCTCACACGCTCCCAGAGATGCTGGGGCTGCATCCTGCATCCTTCTGCTTTTTCAGACCTGAGACTTCGCACACTGCTGTATCCCTTGAGAAGTCTCAGTGAGGTCAAGACAGCCCCAGACAAGTAAACAGGGGCTGCTCAACCCCAATGTTGAGGAAGCAGAAGGTAACGGATGGGGGAGCGGCGGGGGGGGTGGATTTCTTGCCGAAAACCTGAGAGCTCGCAGGGTACCCTCCCGGCCTGAAGGCAGTGCAAAGCTATTTTCGGCACTGCCCAGGCCAGCCGGACAGCCCCCACCGCGGGCAGCTCCGCTCGGTAATTCCAGGATGCTGCAGAGACACGGATGCTCCCGAAGTCCCCCCAAACGATCCTAGCCAAGGCTGCCGGCGGAAAGCACGGGGAGCTGGCCAAGGTGCTGCCGCAAGAGCCGCTCTGTCCCCTTCGGCCTCTCCGACCCCCGAATCGCCCCCAGAGCCGCCGGCCCCGCTGCGCCTCCGCCCCGCACGGCCACCCAACTTCCCGGGAACTGCGGCGGAGCGGCGGCCCCGGGCGGCCCCGGGCGCCTGCAGGGCTCGGCGCCGGGCAAACTTCTGTGCCCACGGGGAACGGAGGGAGCCGGGGGGGAATGGGGGCAGAGAGGGGGGGGCAAATGCAGGAACCCACAGCAGCACGGCAGGCAGGAGCTGGCCGGAGGGGCCGGGAAAGTTCTTCTGCACTTACTGCTGCTCCTGCCGAGGGATCAGAGCTCGGGGCTGGGGGAGCGCGGGCGCCGGCTCCGGCTCGCATCCTTACTCACCTCGGTGCTGTCGGCAGCGTTCTCCGCCATTTTCCTCCTTAGGAGCAGGCAGCGGGAGGAGTGTTTCATTCCCATAAGAGCTAGCCAAGGGGTTGGGGCTTCGGGGCTGGTGTTTTGGTTTGTGTTTTCAAAGATCTCCAAACACTGGTGTGCGCCAAAGGACAGGGAGATAAAAAAAATATAAATATGGAAAACAGCAATAAATCAGTCAGCTTTGTCCTTTCTGCGTCGTCCACAGGAATGTTTGTCTCCTCTTAGCATCGGGAGCTCCTCAGGCACTTTCAAGTCCTCCTCTTTCTCCCCTCTCCTCCACCTCCAGCGAGTTCTTGGGGTGGGCAGAGAGAGGCGGCACACACTTCAGGTTAAACTAAAAGGCTGTCGGGCTATGAGTCCTCCCCTTCAGAGAAAGCAGTCAGGCTAAACAGGAGAGAGGCACCAGCTAAACTGAACTTGGGCGTGCAGTGACCAGCTGGGCATCTTTGTGTCCTGTGGCTACTCTTCCAGAGGCAGAGGGAGCCAGAGACAAAGCAACAGGACAAGGAAATCATAGCCCTTTATTTTCCTTCTTTGGGCTTCTTTCTTTCTCTCTATGTCCCAGGACACTTCCTTTAAAGACGGTCACAGAATTTGCCACCCTCTTTCTATGAATGTCTTCTGAAATAGAAATCCCTTCTCCTCCTCCTTCTCCCTCCCTCCTCCCCCCCTCTCCCCTTCCCTCTCCTTTTCCCTTCCTTCTCCTCTTCCCTTCCCTCTCTTCTCCCCTTCCCTCTCCCTACCCCTTCTGCTCTTGGGCAGAGCTTGGTGCCCCTCACTGGGAATTGCATTCACGTGTCTTTCGTAGAAAAAAAAAATATTATTTCAAGCTCCCCCCACCCGTCGCCTACACCCTCTCACACACAAGCACGCATTCACACGTACGCACACACACGTTGTCTCCCTCTCACACAGACATGCACAATTTTTTTCTCTTCCCCATCCCTCCTCTTCTTTTGAATCAGCAACACTTTTCTTTGCAAGGACTCTCGGCAAGGCTCTTAGAGAGCAACCGAAGAAGTCTGCTCCAGCTTCTTTCCTCCGAGTTAAGTAGCAAACCTGCTTTCTTAATATATCTTCTCGTGTGTGTGCTCCCAGCTCCTGTTTTACTGGAAGTTTTTCGGGAGGATCCACACTCCGTCAGATAGCCGTGAACTGTAGGAATATAGTTCCGATCCGGCTGCAGTTCCTGCTGAAAAGGGGGGAGGAGGAGCTGGGGGGAGGAGAGGGGAAGAGGCGGAGGGAGAGGTCTTGCTGGGGAGGGAAGGGAAGAGGCTAAAGGTGATTTGAACTTGTTTTTAGCCTTTTCCTAATGACATCTTCCTCCGTAGGAGTGCATCGCCACCTTCCCCACACGTTTATTTTGCTTTCACTCCTCCGGGCACTTTCTAGTTCTGAGTTGTCAGCTGGGAGGTTCGGGTTTACCTCACTCGTGTTGCTGTGGGTAAGGGCGGGAGAGGGGGCGTATTACATAATTAATCCTTCCAACTTCACTTTCCGCAGCTCCATCTCCAGCCCACTGTTCTCACGTTTCTGTTTTGTTTTTATACGGAGGAGGTGAGAAAATAATGCTGGTGTGTGGGTGTGTGTTGCTCGAAGGATTTCAAGGACCAGAACAGGATTGCTGCTCTCTGAACAGTTTGAAATTATTTCCTCTGGGGGTGCCAAAGGAGACCTGAAGAAAGGTTTGAAAGATTACTTTTGATGCATATTTTAAGGACATAGCCAGCTCAGATGCTTCATCAGTAACAGATTTTGATAGATCTGGGGTTTTGAGTTTTTGTCCCTAGCAGCCTATTTTAATATCTTTCAATTAGAGTTTATCCTCAGCTGACCTCTGGAATACTAACATACCATAAAGTCCTGCCAGAAACCAGGAGGTCCCTGGACACACAGGAGGTGGAAATATTCTTGGGGATGAGGGAATGGAAATAGAGAATGTGATTTAGAGTAGAGAGCAAAATTATTCTCCTCATGGGGAGATGAGGAATTATTCATCCCCATGGGGATGAGGAGGTGGGGCCAAAATAATTAAATAAGCAGATTTCTCCTTTTTACCTGAATGACACTCACAAAATGTCACTTAGAAATAGATCTGTAGGTACACAATAGATTTCAGGAGTTTGTAATAAGTCCCACAGAAATAAGAAACTAAGGGAAGCAGAAGGTGTGTGGTATGCTGAAATGTCAAGTGGCAAAGAGAGTATGCCATGTAGGGCACAGTGGTACCACATGAGACGGTTTCAGAATATGAGAAAATGTTACAGGCACACAGCCCGTACAGACTGAGACAGGACCTCTGTGAGACGCTTTGCAGAGCCATTTGATCGTTCAGTTTTTCACAAGCTTCTGATTTCTTCCTATTCCTTTCATCTTTCATTTAACACCCTAAGTTCTTTCATTAGCTCCACATCACTGCTAATTTTTTCAGTAATCATCCCCACCTCCTTTGTTGATATAGTAGAATTTAATTTCACACCTTCTAGGCATGAGGCTCAGATAATGACAGAAGTGGAAGCAGGTCATCTCCTCTTTTCTTTGTGGCATTCATAGAGCCTCTAAAGGTCTTCAAACCTTTCAAACATGAAAACAGCTATAGTCACTGCCAAGTATTTAAAAGCTGCTCTCCTGGTCATGGGCTATAGACCTCTTTCTCACCAAGTACTTCAATTTATCAGTGAAGAGCTAAGGGGAAAAAAATTGGCAGATAAAAATTTGATGTCTCTGCAATCTTTGTCACAATATTTTTCTCTGCTATAGCACAAATATCTGGTGGTTAGTGAGTGCATGAAGTTTTAGTCAGCATGCATTTGGACAAACCTGCATGGTTTTAGTGTGTCTTTTCTATTTTCAGGTGATACACACGGCTAAACTTAGCCTAATCCAACATTTTAAAATAAACCAGTATTCCATATAGAGAAAAATAATTAGACTTTGCAAAACTACTCCAGAACATATTTTCCAGTTTTCTCTGACAGCTGGGTTTGTATTTCTGGTATAGCTCAATCACTCTTTAGTCAGCTAAATGAGGCATCAGATTTTCAAAAGCACTCGGCAACTAGCAAAGTTGGCAGGCAGAGATTTAATATATCCTTCCCTCCTATGCTTCAGATACTGCATGACTTACCCTGGCACCTATTCTTGTCCTCCTCCACCTCTTTGTCAACACAGATGATACCTGACTGCTCATCCTTGGACGTGGTGCTGATGTTTTACTGATACTGGGAAAACCTCCCAGTCCCTTAGTTTCCAGCATAAGGATGATTGTTTTGGTCTTGAACTCCTTTGGAAATCTGCCAGATGGTTGGTATCTTCACTCGGTTTATGTTCTATATATGATTGAGGAAACTACTTTGAAAACACACACACTGTTTGCTCTAATCAGCTTTATTCCAAAGAGAAATGATTGGGTCGTACGGGAATTTTTTTTTTTTTTTTAATCAGCCACAGGTAAAAGTTATTCCTTATAATATCTTTTAAGAGACTCAAAGCAGTTTGTTCACACACACAGATTTCTGGTGTGCACACAAAGATACTTGGCCAGTTCTTCAGTTTGAATATGAGGCTCAGTGCAAGTTCCTGTTGATACTGAAATTCACAGCAACAGTGAACTTGAGGAATTTGATCTTGCCTACAGTTTAGGGGACAAATTCTACTCCCATCATATGAATACAAATCCTACTGACATCACCCATTACCTAAGGGGATGGTTGGTTATTGGAACTATCTTGGGAACATATTTCTGACCCCCTGTTTTGTTAGCTCTTCTGACCCCCTCTCTGTTTTGTTAGAGAAAATGAGAGCTGTCATGAAGAAAATGTCGTGGTAGTAGACGTGCATTTGCAGCAGAGCCAGGAGGTGTCAAAAGCATCTTCTCAGTTTAAATATATCACGTGTAAGTACATGTGAAGGTCACRAAGTATTGGGAATTTAGCAGAGTGATGCTGAAGAGAAAGTGGAAAGGGAAGCATTTATTACTTCAGATTTCCAATAATAGCAGCTGTGGTTGAGGCTGTTGTGCTGCTTGCTGAGTGTGGCAATAACACTGTGCTGGCCCTCGGAAGATTCARACTTATTGCCAGCTTTGTCATTAGCTTGGATGCGATCCAAATGTCAGCATTTGAGGTGGGGTAATCCTGTGCATCGGTGCAGACTGAGAAATGGCATGGCAGTCCTGCTGGAAAACGTCTGGAGGTTATGGGGTGGAGGTGTAGCTGGGTTGGATGTCACTCATCACACTTTCTCACTGCATGGAAGGCAAATTGTATAATTTATCAGCATTAAATGGAAAGTGGCCAGTKGAGTGAGGGAAGTACGAGTCTCTCTCTTCTTGGAACTTGTGAGGACACATCGTTGATTCTGTGTCTAGAGCTAGGTCCTCTGGTTCTGGAGGGAGGGTGATATGCTGGAGAAAGTGAAAGACTGCTACGATGGTTTCTCAGGACGCTGAGCTCTGAAGAAAACTGGGCTTGTTGTAATGGCTTATGACTGGCTTTAGATGACCCAGAGTTCTCTTGGTACAGTCAGATCATTTGAAAAAGGGCAACAGCCACAAGTTGTGGCTTTACTTTGGAAGTTCAGATTCAGTATTAGCCAACTCTTTGGTTATAAGTCCACTTCCTAGTTGGATGGCAAAATATTGTAGCAAAGATCTATTYCTATTCCAATATCCCCACCAAACTGTATTTGTTATCTGATTTGATATTGGAAGGAGCCTTTTGTACATCACTTTGCATTGTTCTTTATTGTTCAGGTGGTCACAGTGATTTCCTTTGCCTCAAAAGATACCTTTGGCAATCTTTCCAGYCTCTTCACACACTTCTGACCCTACTACATCGCTCAAGTTTGCYAGTACTTCAAATACTACTCTTATTCCTGAAATTTGCCCATGTGAGTTCCAAAGAATTTGAAGTGAATTCTAATTCACACTGTGGATTAAAAGACCTTGTTTTACTTATACTCTTCCTTTCTGCTCCTTTAGCTTCCCTCGTTA
>NW_026623491.1:64100-83859 GCF_030028575.1 Malurus melanocephalus | reverse complement strand
TCATATTCTTATCCTTCTTCATGAACACTGCGTAATCCAATCTTTTCCTGGGAATCATTGCAGTTTTCCACCTCTGAAGTTCAGTTTGAGTGAGGAAGGGTCTATCAGAAGCTAAGCTAATCTGAGATATCCACTGCTGCAGGCCAAGAATATATGTCCAGAAGTCAGATAATTCAGTGTTAAATTATAGACACCTTTTCAGGAATRAGCCCTTAGCCATGCTTACAGATAATGGAACACCACAGAACTATCTCTGCAAGGATTCATCACCAGAATTTCCATTCTTTATTCTAAGATTGTAGACTTCATTTTATTTGACAACAGAAGCTCTATTTTGCAGTTGCAAACCTGAAAACTTAATCTAACTTTAACCAAAATGTTCCTATTTTTTTTTTCCCCATTGTGAGTGCTATACACTGAACAAGTTGTAACTGGGTCAGTTGGAGGGAAGTCCTACTCTGACAACTTCTTTAAAGGTCACCAAAGTGGGTCTCCATCCTCTGTGGATTAGAGGAGCTAAACAGGCTATTGAGAATTGTGATTGCTACARTGGCAGAGATAAATGGGCATAGTATCCTGATATCCACTGACCTTGTTCAGTTCCCACCTAACCTTTGGAGCAATTACAATCATGCACTCAGGACAGACTGAAATACTTCTGAAGTTTAATGTCAAAGTTACCTTAAAGTTATGAGGTRTCTAAAAAACTTGTTATGCAAAACATTTTCCCTAGTAAGAAATACATGGGTGTACTGGAGTCAGTTCACTGAAAGGGCCACAAYAATTATTATCTGAGGAACTCTCTCATATGAAGACAGGCTGAGAGTGCTTGATGCGGGAGGGGGTAAAAATTATGAAGCCAGACTCTATTCAGTGATACTCAGCAAAAGGAGAAGAGGAAATGAGGACAAATTGAAATACAGGACATGGAAATATTTTAAGTCCGTTTTTTACTGTGAAGGTGTTCAAAGATATTTTGTAGTTTCCTCCTTAATCATATTAAAAAACAACAAATAGCCCCAACTGTAGTTGACAGTCCTGTGAGTGGGGGCTGGACTAGACTTTTTCCTGATGTCTTTCCTAATTTCAATGATGATGTGATGATGTGTGATTGTGGAAGATCTATGAAAATCACTTAGATGGCTCTGGCAGGTGGGTATCTGTCTTTTTGCTCTCCTATATTATTCCTGAAGTCTTGAAAAAGACTGTGTATGTATACTTTCATACCATAGTGATTTGATGTACGCAGTCAGTGCTTTCACAGAAAAAAACAGGCAGAGAGAAGTGACAGACTGTTGCTTGTATTCTATTCTAGAGTTCTCACAGGGAAGAAAAGGTGTGTAACATGGTTTGAAGAGCTAAACTTCATAATAATGCCATCCTCCATAAGCTATCAGTGGGTGCAGAATATTGTACTTGGGCACACAGCTTATCAGAAAGAAAGTGAAGAATTACTCTCAGAATCATGAACCCATCCTCACTGAAAAGAAATGCAAATCACTAGGTTCCATCSTCTCTTGTCCCTTCTCTTGTGCAATAGCTTTAAGAAACTTTCCTCTCGGAGAAAAATTCTACCTTCTGCCTTATATTGTTTCCTGGAATCTGAGATGGAATTTTTATGCTTAAAGACCCATTTCTTTTTCATCTGCTCTGCTTTTCTCTTCTGATGGATTATGGGATCATTAGAAGTCTGAGGTGAATATCAAATATGTAAAAACGTCACTATTCATTCAAATAAGAGGTTTTCTTGCTTTAGAAGTATTAAATCTTAGTTGTTTCTTTTCTTCTTAGGGTACGGTCTGTGCTTAAACTTTTGAATTGCTATGTCACATGAGGTTAGAGGAATTTAACTGGACTGCAGATAAAGTGCAATAATTGAAATTACACCTCTCTTATATTTCTTTGCACAATAGCAGCCGTTCTGTCATCTTGGTTTCTGTCACTTTCTGTTTTTCAGAAAATGGATGAGGCATTTAATTGCCTCCTTCAGTGATACACATAATGTTTTGGGAGCTCTCCTGTAAAGCATTTTAACTGGAAGATCTATGAAAATAACTTAGAWGGCTCTGTCAGGTCTGGCAAATAGCTGTCTGTCTTCTTGCTTTCTCTTCCATAACTGTCTTGTACARTAAGTGCTTCTGATACATTTCTCACGTTTTCCTGTTGTGAACAATTTTCTTCATGTTCAGCTGTCACTGCCGACAAGCAACCAACGGTAACTATGATAGTGGGCTGGCATTTTTTTCTCCCCAGTTTGGTATTTTCCTTCCTCTTCCATTAAGGAAAATTGCCAAGTGTTTCTGCCTCCCACTACAACGTGAAAAATAAGAAACTGTGATCAGTACTGTGTATTTTATGAGCTGAGAACAATGCAGCTCATTTTCCAGAACTGTCTATAATTTAGCAAAAGTGAGGTCATACCTCTTCACAATGTTTCTTGGTGATGTTCCCCAATAAATTAAATATAATCAGGCTTTGGCCAGGTTATAGCATGGAGTCAGCACTCTGAGTTGCCTAAGATGATTTTTCTGGCTGCAAACAGAGCTCAGCCTCCTGGRTTATTGATCTGCTAGTAGACCTTGRCTTCTGATGTGGCTGTGGATTTTGGCAGAATCTGGAGACTCTGCTAATTCATCTGTGATCACTGCCAGAAGGAAGATTGACTTATTTGTACTAAACTCTCCATAATACAGTATAATTGTGTGACCAAAGTTTTAATGGTGCCCATCTTCTCTCTTTCTTCAAACTACATAAAATAGAAAGTGATATAAATGAAAGAGCCAATACTGGGAATTACCTGAACTTTGTATGTGGAGCATTTGTATTTCTTTTTCATGAGAAAAAACTTCTTAGGCAGTATATAATGGTTTTGCTTGCAGTGTTCAGAAACCTGCCTGATATAATAAAAAGCCTCTGGAAGTACAGATGTATTTGGCATAATTTTTTAAGTTAGAGAAGTCAGTGTAGCCGAGTTTACAGTKTGGGTGAGAGTGAAAGCTTGCTTCTGAGAAGGAAAGGGCTGTCAGAACATAGCTAGTACTCCAAAGGCAAGGTAAAGGGAAGAGTTCTCTTCCTTAAGGATCAAGTTTCTTACACTAGTTATTTTTGTTACAGATGTGGCTTACGGAAGCCCATTAAGTTTCAAACCCTGTTGTTCCACCTATTGCCCTTCAGCTCCTCCTTTGGTAGTTTGCCACTAAATAGATGAGAGCAAAGCATTATTTTCCTGATTCTTGCTTTACAGTTTTGCCACAGAGCTCGAGTGAATTACATGAAACATAAAACAAATTCCAAGAGGGCTGGGCCAGAGCCAGCTTTCAGGTCTATTTCAGTAGCTGACAGGATCTGTCTGTCCATAAACCTAAGAACTGGCATTCTGGAAAAAACTTGAAATGAAATTCAAGCTGCTCGATCAAAACAGAACATAATTAAAAATGGAGGATTTAGAAAAAAGAAATKATGCAGAATTAGAACTCTTCTTGTGACTAAGCTAATTTGTGTGATTCTTTCCTTTTCATAGGGAACACTACCTACTTCAGTGTGGAAACAACAGTAATAGGATAGATGGGTTTAACAAGGATGGTGCACCACTGAAACTTCAAATGAAAATATGTTAATCTTTACTGCAGTGTTGGAGCCTGCAAGAGGTTTTACAAAACATGTAATTTCTTAATGGGAGAAAAAAATATAARAAAGTGGCGCATTCTGTCCCTTACACCTAGAATGTTCTGGAAATACATAAAAATTATGATTTATGGGTAGTAAATCCATATGTGTACAGTTTATAATGAATTACTAGTTTGGTGTGGAGGGAAAGGGAAATTACAGCAATCTAAACCACAGAAGATTTATATTATAAACAAATATAAAGCATATTTTTTTAAATGGAACATTAAAGGTCATGTTCATTTGGTAAGAGTGTGAACTCAGGAGGAATTTGGGTTGTTCTGTCTTTTGATGCCAGGATAAATAAAAACCGAACACCARCAATCTTAAGCCACAATGAATCCTATAATGGTCCCTGCAAATTATGGTCAAATAGGAATATAAGCCTTGAAGGGCATTTTTAATGGGAAAGCAGATTGGAGTCTYTAATGCTTATGTTAGAAATACACACATGGTCAGAAACATTAGATGTTTTTGTCTTGTCCCTATCCCAATTTACTAGATGATTTTATCTTTAAGTTTTTTGTCTATTATAGTCTATTAATATTTAGGTTGATCTATATTATTACCCTGCATTTGGGGTGTGGATGATTATCTGGAAGTACATACCTGTTGTTGTACGTGTTTAGGGACGATATAAAAGTCTCCCTAAGTGCAAATTATTATTTAAAGCACTTCTCAGATGTGACACAAGAATGGGAAAGACCTGGACTATTATTTCAGATAGYGGACTGGGACATCATTAGATATTGCAATAGTATTTGTAGTATTATTGTATCATACTACAATGATATTTGGAATATAAYTGCAAACACCCATAGACTGCAAATTTATATTATACTAATCATTCCATGCACTGCAAACCAAAATGTTTTGTTATCCAGTACAGTCTTAAAATTTACAGTAACAAAGAACAAAAAGTCTTCAAACYGTGGTTTGCAAAAGGAGGAGAACTAAAGAGATTGAAGATGTGATTAGGTTGAGAGCATTGTCAAATACAGTAGCCTAATCATGGCTATTTCATAGGGATGAATGTATTTAATATATTTTTATATCAGATATTTTAAAATTTATTTTGTCTCTCTGAGTGATTATTTGGCCTCTCTGCTACATTTATCTTCAGTACAAATATAGTAGTGAAAGACACAAAAATTCTCACATCTGAAAACACCCTAAAGAAAGGCAATCATGAATTCCCCTTGTGACAAGAATTATGAATTTTAAGTTTTATTTGTGATATGAGATTGGCCTTTTCATTTGATCTATAATTTGTGGCTAACACGGAAGCCTTTGAAAACTGTAACATATAATTGCACTGATCAGGATAATCCAACGTGGCTCATACTGTGCTCTCAAGCCTGGTCATCCTGACCTCTGAGCCTTCAGGTCCATGTGTACTCACAGGACTTTAAAATATGATTGTTAAAGACTAACAGGTCTGTGTATATACTGATGATGATCAGTATAGTAGAAGTACTGACTTGCCAGGAAGTGTGTTGCTGATGGATGAATTTAGCAAAAATTTCGTTTCCAGTTTAAAACTGGAACTTCTCACCCTGATCTCTCAGTTTTCTAAACATTGTCATTCCAGCAATTCCCTAACTGATATATAATATCCAGATATAGTGATTTGTGACAAGCTGCAGTCACAGTGTGGCTGTGTATCCCGGCTGTGCCAATGTGTGCACTCAGCACAATCACTGATTCCCTGGGTGGCTCAGGAGCTCTACAGACAGATCCTGCTGGCTGAGACAACTCATTTGAGATAATGGAGTGACGTGACACGAGGGGCCAACCAARCTCCTAGTCACCTTCACAACAAAGTGTTTGACAAAGTGTTGCAGAGACGCTCCAAGAGAGAATTTCAGCCGGGCCTGGAGCTTTCCTCAGGCAGTTCCTGCTGTTTATAAGTTAATTGACAAGGCACTGTTGTCTCAGGGATGCTCCCAGGTAGTTGATGCTGCAGAATGGGCCAAACTGTACACAGATAATTTTAATTAGTCGTTAGAACTGTTCTTGCAGTTACAGAAATGGTCAAACATAACAATTGAGACATGTAGACTAGGTTTGCACATAGGACTGTTTGCCAGCTGCATTACAAGAATTCAGCAGAGCAGCGCTTCAGTGAGTCTCACTGATTCAGGAGAAGATGCTTTTGCAAAGACACTTGCAACAGAGRCTTACAATGTCACTGTTGGCCAACCTGCTTGAGAGATTTGATTTCCTACATGAATATTATCTTATGCAAAAAGTAATAAAAAAACCTTTTTCCTAAACAAACAATAAATCTGATGAGTGTGCACCCATCTTCACATATGTCACCTCCAATGGAATGTTTAGAGAGGGGAATTGGCAGAGGAGGGAATGWGTGTGGCTGAAACCCCATGAGAAGCTGGGACTTCAGCTCAGAAGCAAACTTTCTTATGAAGGGATGAATCCCTACTGAGCTGACATGACTAGAAGAAGTAGATTGATGTTGGTGGCCAGAGTTTCACCTTTGATATACTGCTCTGGAGTTGCTAGGAGTGTAACTTTCATTAGTTAAATTGTAATTAGGCAGGTATTATGAAAACAAATGTAAGTGAAAGAAATAACAGAACTTAACCAGTAAAGGCCATTTGCTTGGCAACCTGCTGTACTGATCAGTGTACAACACCTCACAGCAACCCATCGATAATAAGGTTAAAAATCCAGAATTTGTTCCTTTATCTCTGTCTCAAAGGAGGAACTTTACCCTCTGGAATGCCTAACTCTGGATCCACCTCCAGGGAMACCTGGGACCAGGCTCACATGGCCAGAACCTTCCCTTAACAGCCTACTCCAAAATGGTGACAGTCAGCTGCTGTTCTTGTAAGCAAAGAAAAGGGAAGGAGAAATAACCACGGCTCTGTAATGTTGTAGTGTTTTATGCATCAATAACCACTCTTTCACAAAGGCAGTAAGTACCCAAACTCCTTCATGGGGATCCAATTACTGCATAATAATTTAAGAATGYTGTAGTCTGTCCTGATGTAAAGTGCAGCAAAATCCCATGCTCTGTGTTCTGAAGAAAGTGAMAAGTTGGGCTTTTCTGTTTTGTTTTTGCAAAATGCGCACTTTTTGGTGCAGATCTGTACTGGCTTTTTAGGGAAGGTCTGTTTTCCAGAAAGATAAGAAATTACTTCCATTAAGACTCCTACTTCAGCATCACAAGTATCAATTTGAGAGTGCACGTCAGAGTGGAACAGTGGCACAAGAAATTATTAGAGGAACACAGTTTTAATCCCAGTTCACAGAACTAGAAACTTCCTGAAGCTGTTAGCTATAGAAATAATTGTTCTCTAATGAGCATTATGTGTACCAGTGTATGAAATTATTTGGTGAGCTCAAGATGCAGCTCAACACATCAATTTTCTCAACAGCAAGATCTGCTGCTCATTGTTGCTTTTTCTTGTTTGCAAGCCCACTTGTCTGCAAGTCAATCCAGACCAGGGCACTAATTAAAATTAGAAACCCAGGGGGTTTTTTAGGAGGTGTGACATTGTTCTCTTGGAGGGTTTACTTTTATTCCATTTCAATTCCTAAACTAACTCATAGTGTAGCTGGAAAAAAGATCTGAACAAGCTCAGTGTTGTGCCTGTTGGAGGGTAAGTCCAAAGAGAAAGGCACAGAAATTTTTGCCTTTAGTGCTAAAAAAAGTATGGTTAAAGGCACAGCTTCAGTCCTGTGTTAATGGTGGAGGTAGTGATCCATTAAGGCCTGTATCAGCAATTTTGGTATCACAGACAAACAGACCCTCCAAGCTGTGGTCTGACTCCAGTTGCAGCTCTCAGGGTTTTGTGTCGGTGGGGCTAATGGCCTGCCCCAGGAGAGGGTGTCCATTTCASAGGAGTCATTTGTGCAGAAGAGCTTTGCTGGATTGCTGGCTCTCCCTGCCACAGAGGCCAGAGGCTGCACTGAGCMCCCATTACACTCAGCCAAGGCCTTGGCAGCCTTAGCTCTAATGACACCGCTACTCTACACTTTCACAACAACACTTGTTTTACCTTACTACTACTCTTTTATTACTAATTGTAATCGCTTACTGAACTGACACGTGCACCATCCTGAGGGGATGATCAGGAGGTGTAATGATCTCTTGATGGAGAGATCAAGATCATGTAATGGTTCCATCTGAAAGGGCTCTGAGCTCCTGTGCTGGGCATGGAGGCAGCCCAGCCTCGAGGGGAGAGGAGCAGGATGCTGGCATGTCCAGCAGGAGCTGTGGGGCACTGGGCACCACACCATGCCCTAAAGACAAGGCAGTCCAAGGGGACTGGCCCAGCTGGCAGGCTGAGGAGACTGGGCAGCTTGCCCTGAAATAAACTGACCAGGAAGCCTGGAGAGGAGCAGGCCTCCATTCGGGCTCCATTCGAGCAGCCTTAGGGAGGGAGCCCTCCTGGCCAGATCCTGGAGGGAGGGAGCCTGGAGAGCCCTGGAGGATAACGGCGCTCTCTGATGGAACTCAAGGCATCCTGAACAGGAGCAGGACACCCTGCAGCTTACCCAACCCCAGAAGCAGGAGAGCTTAATGGAACTCAGAGGGAGTAAAGCCCTGTGCTGGCCCCAAATGCTCAGCTTAGAGGGGAGGGAGGCACCAAAACAACCCCCGGGTGTCAGAGGCAGGTGCCACACAGGGCGGCAAAGCACCGTGCCAAGCGCCCATGGCCTGACCTCGAGGGGAACAGGACATCACACTGACCTTCCTGRTCCCACAGCGGGGAACTGATCCTAYAGCTGGGSCTGARTTTGTTTATAATTACATGAAGAGTTGTTAAGGAGGACAGCAGAGCAAAACCCTTCCCRTTAGGGTAGATGATACAACAAGGACCAAAGGGCTGCAAACTGCTTGGGAATTCCCAAAAACTTGGGAAAGCTGGTTTTATCTTAGAGGAAAGGAAAGCATTCATTGAGCAGGGCAGCCCTAGAAGATGTCTCTCAGAGAGCAGTAATCTCCATGTCTGAGCGCTTTCAAGATTCCCCTCATCGAGTGTTGGCAACAGTCCCACTCCAATAATGAAATTTGGATGGAGACCTCTGAGGTTCATTCCATTCACTGCCTCYCTGGTTCTATAATTCTAGACTCATTATCTGCTGTCTAAGTGCTTCTTTATTTCACTGATTCTTGTTATATAACATTTATTATTAGTAGCTTTGAGCTTAACATTTTCTTACTTTGCATCACAAATTCTTGACAGAAGAATATTAGTCCACTGAGCTTAGTGTGGCATGAAACATCATATTTGGTAGGCAGTGGTATAGACAAATGGTGTTTATGCAACAGAAATAAWCAGAAAAACAAGGGGAAATACTTAATTTTTAACTGTGCAAGAGARTGAATTTCCAAATTCCTTTGAGTATTAGGAATATCTGGGCTACAAAATAATCATTATTTACACATTTTGACATCAGGGTCTGGTGATATTTAATGTCATATTAATGATATTTAATATTTAATGCCTAAGCTTTCTTCCTGCCCTGATTGCTCTGCACCAAGGCTTAAAAAACAGTTTAAGGTTTGTGGACTTTACCTTGTCTTAACCTATCATGAATTTAACAGGTTTGTAATGAGACACTAGTGGGCATCAGATCCACTTACCACGAGGCCAATTAAATAAATCATCTTRGTCTTATTGTCCACATACAGTAAACTGAAGAATGTAGATTAAAATAAAAGCATGGACAGTGTAATGAAACATTTATCTCAAAATGTTTTGGTCATCTAACAAATTGTTATGTAATACCATGGAGAGAATCTGTTAAAATGTGGCTAATAAAGGGAAGCATTCTAATGTGACTTTAAATTGTATTTTATCTACTTTGGTTTCTTGACACAAAACGTTTTAAAATTTGGCTTTTTGTTGTAAAAGGTTTCAATTTCAGAAGTYTCTAAGGGAAAAGAGTAATCAGTTCCTATGACAGAATAAAAAAATCTGCCAATCTTACTAATTTAGATTTAGGAGTTTTCTTTGCCAGGTTGCAGTTTATATTCCATACTGACGTCTTAAAACTCAGGATTTGCATTTTCTCAACGAGACACGCTTGGCTGCTAATGTATGCTAAGTAATGTCTGTGTATATTTACCCCAAGAAATAATATCAGACCACTAAGAATGAATTTCCAGAAGTGATGACAAGTCAGTTTGCACCTTAACAAGAGAACATCTCATTCCCAAAAGYGATGAAAAATTAACTCTGCTCATCGTGCTACATGCACAGTAAAGTAGAGCTGCGTCATGCCAAATCTTATTATATATATTATCATATTATTTAATTGCATTACTGTGATGTTTTTCTTGATTCCAACTAAGCCAGTAAGATATGGTTTTATTGCTAAATGTTGATGCAGGCAAATTTTCACTTCCTTCAGCAGTGCTCCTTCTCTTTAAGACCTGYTAGGTATTTTCTGCTGGGTGTCAGCCTCCAAGCTGCCCTAAAAAATCACYTGCTACAATTTCTGTTCCAAAGGTAAATGAATGTGAGTAGGCTGACCTCAAACAGATATCAAAGATTAATTACCTCAAACAAAATAAGTGTCTATTTACAATTATAAATAAAAAAGAGACAAATGCAGCAATCCTAATTTAACATGAAGGGCCTGATTTTTAGATGCCTTGAACTAAAGATCCAAAGCAGAGGCTAGACAGCACCAGACTGTTTCAGAGACAGCAGTCCTGAGGAAATGCTATCATTGCAACTCATAAGAGGTAGGGCTACAAAAGCCTTCCACTAGATGATAGTGAGAATGCTTACTCTGTTTCAGGATGACACATTTTAATGGTATTTTAAATACTGAATACCAGTCCTTACTTAAGGACTTCTGCTTCATAGGGGAGATAAAGAATCTCTAGGTATCTACAAATTATAAATTGGTATTTCTTTCTTATTTTGTCTTTGTCCTCTTTTTGACTTATACACAGTTTAGAAATCCCAAGAAATCTGTTTTATCTGTTTATAAAGTGTGATATTGAAGTCTATGCTCGAGAATGCAGAGTAATTGATGGTGTCAGACATAGCAGATCTCTGTTTTGCTGATATGAAAGGGCTTAGTTCTGGGAAGGTTTTCTTCCCTAGGAAATTTCAGTGGGAATGTGTGTTTGAAGGGAAAAAAAATAAAAAGGTCTAAAGATAATCTTAAGACTTGTTTACTCTTGGAAAAAATGTAGATACTTCTGTCCATTCTCCTTTTTAATGATTTCTCAGTCAAGCAAGGCATATTAAATCCTTCTTCACATATCCTTTCCCACAAATAAATCCCTCCAAACAGACCCACCAGAATTTTTTCTTTCTCTTCCTTTGAACTCATCCTTTATGGGATTATCTGTCTTTAAGGCCATGTCTAGAATTGCCCAGAGGAYACTTCTGTCAGCTCCAGGGAGGGAGAGACTACTGCTGCTGTGTTATCAAAGTTCAATACCACAGGCWTTTTGCACTGGCATAGTCCTTTAAAAATCTGTCTCAACTCTAATTCTTCACTGAATTGTTCCAAAATTTAATAGTGGGTTGTTTTTTTTTTTTCTGAATGTTTCCTACCAATCACATAATTGTCTATAAATTGAGGTTTTTTGAAAGCTATTCCTTATCATAGTTCTAACAACTTTAATTCCCTYTAAAATCTAGTTCACCAGTATCTTGCAGCACCTCATAAAGTATATCTACTTTTGAATTTGACCAAATCCTTTGATCCATTTCATGCAAATATAATCAAGGATAATGAAGAGTAGAATCACAATAATGAAAACAAAGTAATTCTGAGACTCCCTTAGTGATCCTTATCACATTTCCTCTTATGTTTCCTTCCCACACTAATATAGTGCTTCCTTTCTCTATTTAAATCTCCATTTGAATGGTGATTTGCTTCTTAATTAATAATGGTACGAAATAATCTACCTCAAAAAGAAAATATGGACGTGGCAGAGAAAAATTCTAGATTCTTAAGGGTTCTAGATTCTACTGCTAATGGTAAAGCTTAAGCAATCAGTGCTGGTCCAATGACCATTAAACTTTTCTCAATGTCTGTGCTTTCTTAGGAGTGAGATAACAAATCAGTGGTTGATCTTCCCAGGCCTTTGAAATTTTTAGCTTTAAGTCCTGTCTTTATGATTTCAGCAGGGGAAGATCAGCCCATACTTCCACTCTCTGTGAGGTGCTAAGGAGAGTTTTTCCTTCCCACAGTTTGAATGWCTGTGTTGCAATGCACTTAGAAGARTCTCTCTKCTATCTCACTTTAAACACATCAAATGCTCTTAAGTTGGAACAAATGCCAATCTGCTCCCTTTTTCCAGGTCAGAAATCATCACTTACTGCAGGTGAGTGAGCACACACGAATTTGAAAGAAATTAATATACAGTTCTGCCCTATAAATGGTGATTGAAAAATTGCTTYYTYGCAGATTATTCTTTCTGAGGATGYTGGAGGAAGAATGGGACTGTGATAYKCAARGCAGAGATGTAAAATRTAAAGCACAAAGAAGACTATCAGTTTGTCAGTTCCTGAGACCATTCAAGCCCCTGTGTCAGAATCATTAATGTCTTGGACTATTTTAAATCCAAATAAATCCCAGTACAGCTTCAGCATGTTTGTATTACTTCGTATCACCTATATGATTATATGATGAAATTTGAATTCTTGGTTCTGTAAGAAAAAGCAGGCCAACTCACAAAAGCTGAGTTAGTTTTTAATCTAAGTTAATATACTTAATAATATCAGAGGTAAAGCATTTTTTTTTTCTTCATAGCATCATGCTTCTGGGTTCTCTGTGAGGATTGTGCATACAAACATGATTTGTGTATCACTTTCARTGGGATGACTTCTACAGATGATGACTGAACACAAACTTGCTTTTGCAGATGCAGCTTATGTTTTTTCGAGAGCATGAGTTTCCATCAGATTGTTCCATAAAAGAAAGCACATGACCCCAAAGGAACAGCAATTTCTTAACACAGCAAATGTGCTAATCAAATTAGACATACACCCACTTTGGCACAACTAAGTAAATCTCAGAAAATTTTTCAAGTACTCTGCTTGTTCCTCCTGCAAATATGGGTGTCTTTGCTTTCAAAACTATTCTGAGCTCTGTTTAAAGAAGTGCCATCTACAGTATCAAACRACCAGCAAATAAATAAATACTAAAATTAACCTACATGCCATAAACATAATCAGCTAAAGAAAAGAGGAAGGTGGRCAACCATACTAGAATACTTTCCTTTTTCGAGTTACTGGAGAGCCTCACAATGCAAAGTGACACCCAAAATTAGAACTTAGTTAAGAACCTGGGCCTTCACAAGGAAGTTCTTCACAAGGAGCACAAGATGCTCCCTGTCTAATAGCATTACCCAGCTGCTTTTTGTCCTTGCTGTTAGAAACTTTCCACTCATCCACAGAACAGTAAGAAAACAACATGYCTGTTTTTCAGACTCTCCAGTTCATGGCCTGATATTTTAGACCAAAACCCTTTTCTTGGCAGAATGCGCTAAGTGACAAGATTTTCCACTGCAGTGGTTAGTATGAAGGCTCATGTTTGCTGTCATCACCCTAACTCCCAGGACAGATGCAAGCAGCACAGTGGCCAAGAGGGAGAGGCACAGTCAGGAATCTCTTGAACTGCAAAACAGTRGTCAGCAGATTGTTCTGTCGTAGACCTCAGACTCTAATTTCTGGAGTTTTTCAGTTCATGAAATGCCAAGTTCTGTGCATCATCAAAAAACATTAGCCTTTTCACATGCATGTACTCTTTTGTTTCAAAAAGCCTGATCCCAGGATATAACCTCAGACATAAATCTACAGTTTTTTACCTGGAGAGTTATTAGTAACTGTGATTCTAAAGGTGAAGGCATTAGCTAATGTGAACCGGAGAAACTTATTTTCTTTAAGAAAAAAAAATCATCAGTTAAAAATCACCTTTCTTGGGAAAATATGTTGGGATGGGCTCTCTTTTTGACTAAAGGAAATTTTGCTTTTGACTATGTGTGCATCCCTGAATATGTAACTCTTTCAATTGCTAAAGGAAAAGAATTTCACAAAARGGAAACTCAGAAGTTAAATACAGAGATTCTGTCAGGGGAAAAAAAAACCACTAAAGATTATATAATCCCAATAATGTTTTACTTTCAATGTAATTAGAAGATGCATTTTCTTTTCAGGTGCAACCAGGCAAATTAAGCATTGATCATAAAATTCCTCCATGGCACAGGGATTGGAACTAGTTGGTCTTTAAGGTCCCTTCCGACAMAAACCGCTCTATGACCCTGTGTTTTTTTCCAGATTTACTTTTTGAAAATGTCTGTAAAAATAAACTCTGAAATTAAATAATTCTTCATGAGTGTTATATTCATGTTATATGTTTTAATATGTTATATGAACATATTAAAATCAATTTTCTCATAACCTCATAAAAATCCATCAAAGCCAGWAAAGATCAGACTCTGTGTAGAACACTTAAATGACAATGCGCTATGCATGTGTCTCACTGTTTTCTGTTCAGGTTTCTCCTTTTCCCATCAATCCATTAGTTGCCTTTGGCAACTAGTTCTGTATCTTCTGGATACAGAAAGAACAATSCCTTCATTTGAGTCCGTTTATCAGGAGCTGCTTAATATTTGATTTATCCAAAATGGAAAAACTGACTCATGTTCCAAGACAAACAAACAAAAATCTCTAAACACACCTAGTTTTCCTTTCCCTTAAAAAAGGCATGGTGATCCAAACCAATGTATTTCTATTCTGTAACTCTAGYTAATAGTTATCTTTCTTAATAAAAAGTATTCTTTTTCAGTGCAGGAAATTTGAGAACCTACTTTATTCTTGTAAATCCAACATTTTTACAGCAGCTCCACTGAAGAATAAAATCAATTAAAATCCTTTTGAATTTTGAGTTGAAMTTCATTTCTCTACAAAATGCTGCTTAACCTACACAATGAATGAGAAAGTTTTTAATCTACCAATAGGAAAGTCACCATTTCTAAAGACAATAAAAATGACAGAAGAAAGAATTTGATCTGCGTGCTTTAGTAGTCATGTTTTAATGCACACTTGATTTAACAAATTTACAAAGGCACTATCTTTTCTTATCTAGTGAAAGGACCATATTATACAAACCTAGAAAGAAATCATCTTTATAAAAGAAAGTCGCTAAACAGTACAGAATGAATAATAAGATAATATGAATCAAGCTTTCTTTCTTCCAGATATTATAGAGACAGTCATAATGAGTTGTTTGATTTTCCTTTATTTAATTTTTTTYCACTCTGAAAAACGAGATGAAACTGTCTTCTTTACAGATCTCACTAAGGTGTTCTCAAGTTTATTTCTRTGAGGCTGTTTATGCTGATGTTGCAATTCCTATATGAAGTAGATTTGTGACTGTGGATCAGCAGCAATTTTAGATAGAAAGAACATATTATAATTGGTTGAACCTCTTTAAGAACTGCTTTAAGCTTTCCTTGGGAAGCTGGAAAAGGCCAGTACATTTCCATGTGCAGACTCCTGATAAATCTGTGGAACAAACGCAGTGGGGCCAAGGGTTTGCACAGGAGTAGAGACTAAATTTAAATTTAAGACTTGATTCTTTTTTGAGTTTTAAACATTTATCGCTCACAGGTTAAGACGGATAAAAATCTATTTGCTTGTTCTCAGARACTGCATTTTGCTGTATTTGCAAGAACATGATTATCTCAGTAGTAAACTTAGCTCTCCCTACTCCTTCCTTAACTCATGTGCTTAAGTACAGCAGGAATCCTTGTGGTGGCAGGACCAAACCTTGAGCAGTCATCATAAAAACCTTGCATGAAACAGTCTTGGAGAATGAATGAAGGGAACTTGGAAGAGCTCTGAGASGAGAAAACAAAACACTTCTGCAGGAGGGAGGTAGGAAAGTCGGCACAATTGCTTCCTTCTATTGAGAGATTTCAGCCTCCAGAGCTGTCAGGCCAATACATGRCACAAATCCTAAATCCACTTAAAACAGCCAGCTGACTTTGATATAAGCATGCTTTTCCTTGACTTGCCAAGAGTTCTGAGGGAGTCTCTTAATTAAGAGGCACAGTTCATTTGTTATACAAAGACTCCCGTGGTTTTTTTTACACCTGCTTTGTAAAGTGTCTCTCACTAGGGAAAATCCAGCCAAAGCATTTTGTTCATTGTGAGTTCTACTTTAACAGCTTCAGTATCACCTTGCACCATGCTGCAAAGTAACTTTTAAAAGACATACTGTCTTCTTTTCAACTCTACTCCATTCACTGCACCTACCACAAATGTGTTGGGGTAATCATTAGCTATTAGCTAATATTGGCTATAGATTTTATCCTGGCATTCAGCATTCCTACTTAGTTTGCTCATCATTTCTTTTCTTTTCTCATGCATCAAGTCTCAGGGTTTCTCTCATATGTATGTTTGATATAAGCATGAGGACAGGAAAGAAAATGAGGCTAAGCACCTCACTGTTTTTCTTGATAGACTCCCAAGTTTTGCCTGGGATATGAAAGTGATAAAGAAGTGACCAGCKGTTTAACTAAGAACACCCTACTGTGAGAAGCCTCCCATGGTATCTTCATTAGTAGAATCTCTCCCATATTCTTGGGGCTTTTGTTTTTTTGTTATTTTTTTCTCTTTCCACATTCTGATACTTTTAGGAATTCTGAAACCACTATCTTTTCAAACTTATTTTTGCAATGTACCAAAATTTCTCTCCCAAGGGTAAAAAATTTTGGATTAAGAGTAAAGTATCTTCTACTTTAAGCACCCTCATCATTTTCTAGGAACAAGAAGTGGTAGAAAGATGTTAGCGTTCATATCCAGAAGTAAAACTGTCTAATCGAAATGATGTGCCAATGATCTTGGTTAGAAAATATATACAATCTAAGTCTTTCATTAAGGACTTCTGTTTGGAAATTAGGTATTTGGTCTTATATACTGATTAATTAACAAAAAAAAAACCCTTTTGTAATAATGCATAACTAATCATCTTAAAACGTTACAAATGGCATATCTGACTTCTGTAATATACCACAATTTCCATGTTTATCTAAAGGGAAAGACAGAATCAAACTGATTATTTAGGTCTCAATGCATTTGAATGAGGCTTTGTGGGCTGCCTTGAAAATTCTGGGAAGTGTCTGAGCTTATGCTGTCTCTGCTATTTCAAAGAATATTTTTATGCAAGGTCTGGAGGCAAACATCTCTTGTTATTGATAGAATTTAGACTGGATTGCTTTAGACCAAAGTTAGATTTGACAAAAGACAGCAGAGAACTGAAATACTAAAGGAAAGTACTTTTTCTTACTCTTTCAACTAATAATGAGAGTCATGAGAGGCAGAACTTTAACAGYTGGAGACTAAACACGTAGTAACGTTTCAAATAAATGGAACACAAAACTTCTATGAAGTAGTTCTACAATGTCTGACTAACAATTGRATTTATTATGTCTAAACCTTTATAATTTGCACCCCAAAGATTTTTAGAAACAACAGAAATTACTGATGTCATTTGATGTGTACCATGCTGCAAGGTACTCCAGCAGCAAACTCACAAAGATAAACATCATGAATGTCTAGAGGATCCCCAAAATTCTAAACAAATAATTCTGCAGGTTATTTCTGCAATACTAACTTTTTTCAGAAGGTGCAACTGTTTGAGGGATCTTCTGGTCACCTTGTGTGTCTCACAGTTTTTTATTGATCCATAAAAACATCTGAAAATCTGCTAGAATAAAATAAATCTCGCTCCTTATTCGCTTGGAGTATGAGGTCAGCCCATGATCACAGCYGAGAAGCTAAGTTTATGCAAAGTAAATGCTCGATTAACATGAAATAATGCTATGACAAGTGGTTTTATGTTGAATTAGTTGTCATATTTGCTTCTTTGCAAAACAYGGTTGATTTTTGAGGGCTTAATGTTTTGAGTTTTGCCAGTCAACTTCAGTGTGATTTTTTTGCCTCTAGAGGCTATCTGCTGAGGATTCAATCTCTGCTCTGAGAGAGAGAGTAAGAAAACCTTGAGGTAACGCCCTATATCTAAGGGTGCAGAGCTTAAACAGTGCCACCATTGCCAACTGCAGCCTTTGTCATCTGTGCCACCTGTGGTGATGAGCACCTCTKGGTTCAGYGCCAAGCTGCCAGTGRGGGCGAGGGTTAAGGTTGAGAGATCGAAAGATCCTCGAGTTTGGTTTTCCCCTGAGAACGTCTTGGTGTACACTTAAATCAAGAAAAAGGCACACAAATAGCCAGGACCAAGTGGAAGCTGCCTGGAGGCTCCTCTATTACGGTGAGTGGTCTGTGTCCAAGGAATTTGTGTCATGCAACACAAACCTGAAGGCCGTTCAGTACGTGCAGCACAGCACAAACCTGGACCTATTCAGGAACCTGTTGTGGGGATCACTGACTCCTCGATGTGTGGCAGTCCCATGGTCAGGATCATTGCAGTAGGCAAATACATATTTTTATGAAACATTAATTAAAAAGATATATTAAGATATATTTACCTGAGGTTATATTCTACATAAATTTATGTCTCTTCAATTACAGATACATTTTAAATAGCTGAAATTATCAGAATCACATTTTACTTGCATTTCTCTCCTAGTTTTGACTTTTCATTATGCATCARTAAGTATGTGTCCTTTCATTCTTAAAGTTACCTCTGTTATAGCATCTGACTCAACCAAAGTTAAGCACCAGTCATTTTACAAGCAGATTTACTTGGAAAAGAGAAATTTATTCCTTCTTCAAGRGCTAAAGTTTTATCAGAGTTAGATTGTCTGATTTGGATGTATACTGAGTTCCCTTTACAATGCTTTGGCTGTGAAGGAATCTTAAAAGCAACTGCAGATACAAGAGACTTTCTTTTCACACKGTACAAAAACATGAGAATCAAAAGATGGCTCTTACTCCCCCCAGACCTGATGAGTAAGATAAAAATTGAAAAGAGAGGGGGAGAAGAAAGGGGATAAAGTGAAAACTGCATTCATGAGCAAAGCAAAAATAAGAAATTCATTCATTAATTCCAGTCAACAGGCAGATGTTTTGACATTTCCAGGAAAGCAGGGTTTAATGACATGGAATGGTTACTTGGAAAGACAAATACAGTAACTCTGAATCTCAACCCTCCCTCCTTTTCCCTGGCTGTGTRTACTGAGCATGATGCCACGTGGTATAGAACATCCCTTTGGTCACTGGGGTCAGCTGTCCTGGCTGTGTCCTCTCCCARCTTCTTGCACATCCCCAGGCTACCCATTGGCAGAGCTGKGTGAGAAACAGAAAAAGCCTTGATGTTGTGTAAGTGCTGCTCAGCAGTAACAGAAGTTTCATGTATAATTGACACTGTTTTGGTTGCAAACCCAAAGAATAGCACCATATAAGCTGCTATGAAGAAAATTAGCTGTGTCTCAGCCCAAATCAGAACAGCATGCCAACAGGTATATGCAAGTACTTTCCCTGATCTTCACAGGGAATTGGACTGAGAAGGTAAAGGCCAACTTGTTCCCAGAAAAGGCTCTGGCAAGGCACTGTCAATCCTGGCCATGTGGTCTTCAATCACAGATGGAGGGCTTTGCATGTACCTAAGCAGAACCTGTAGAGTTCCTCCAGTCTGCTGAGGTCCTTCTGGAAGACAGGTCCATCCACCATGATAATCCTCTAGATAATCCTTGCCTAGATTATCCACTTACTGAATCAGAATTACTGCACAAATTAAAAAAAAAAAATACCCACCTCAATAAGAAACAATAATTTAATTTACAATTTTAATTTATGTGTCTTTCACAGTGATTCTAATACTCTTTGCCTACACACAGTGATTTTAAACTGTATAAATAATTTAATTTTTCCCTCCAGAGAGTTGTAGATTCCTTTAAGTCGACAGCAGGAGAGATCAAAGGTATTTGGAATGTTTCATCTGGTAAAGACAAATCGAGAGAGGAATAGTATAAGTCTTCCTTACATTAAAAAAAAAATGAACCACACTAAAGATAATGGTTAATTGACACAACATCTACTGGAGGAGAAGGAGAAGGAGAAGGAGAAGGAGAAGGAGAAGGAGAAGGAGAAGGAGAAGGAGAAGGAGAAGGAGAAGGAGAAGGAGA
>NW_026623491.1:58222-63740 GCF_030028575.1 Malurus melanocephalus | reverse complement strand
AAAAAAAAAGAAAAAGAGATAATGGCAAAGGAAAAAGAGTTGTTGGAATTACTTCTGGACATTGTTACAAATTGATTTTCATCTTCCCTTTACCAGACTAAATTTCTCTTTTGTAGATCATATGCTCTAGGCCCTACACATTTTAGCATCCCTCTACTGGACCCTTTCCAAGTTTTTCCATGTTCTTCTTTTATTATGAGTTCTTCAGCTCAAAACTGACTGAAGCTTTTTGAAGTAATTTCCCTAATTAGATGTCTTTTAAGTTCTTAGGAAAGATAGGCAAGTTCTTTGGGACCTTGGATCATTCCAAGAGATGGATCTGGGTGCTGTACTTCACCCAAAGTAACACAAGCAAAGTGGTGTAGCTCTGCTAGGAGGGTTTCAGATCATAACTCAAGACTGCATTTTCATAGGCTGATAGCAGCTAAAAAAATGCAAAGTGGTGCCTCACAGGGCTTTCATAGTTTACCACAGAGAGCTGCATGTTTTAACACAGATGATGCTTCTCTTTCAAGATGGTTTTCTTGAACCAATATATGCTYCAGCAGTGAAAAGACACTGTGACACACTATGACAGTAAAATCGATTTTTTTTTTTGTTAAATGAGAGAACTCTCATTGGATTTTCTTGTCTTTGTAGCTTAACTAACCACTAAAGTATCAGATTTTGCATCATTTTCCTTTCCTTGAAAAGCAGCATATGGACCCCAGGAAATACAGACCCCAATATTTGAATTTTTAYCAATGTTTTGAATTTTTGATGCTGCTGCATTTTGCAATCAAACTGGACCTCTTCCCAGTTTTTACTGCTCCTATTAAATGAAAAGAYTTTTATCTATAAATCTCAATCACAAACTTGGTGCACTGAAATAATCCATATGGCAAAAGCACTCCCCTTTGACCTGTTTTATCCTGACACAAAATAGTTTATTACAACCACAGAGTTGTCACCTAATTAAGCCAARAAGGGAAAATGGGGAACATTGCCCAACCTGGAGAACATCTAGCTAATCTTAACACCTTGAATTTTAATTACAGTATTTATTGCATTTTATATTATTTAATCCTCGGGAAAAAAGTTGGGGTATTTTTAAAATATCATTACTCCTTACAAATATTCCATGGACACAGAAACCAGGGAAACTATATTACCAAATGATACCTAAAAGGTTTTGTGGACAGCAAATTGGACATATGCTTGGAATATGGTATAAGGGATAAAGGGATGAAAGAATGTACTTCTGAACAACATTTTTCAAAGTATTACTTCTTTCAAAATTATGGGCTATTATTCTGCAAAGTTCCTAAATATATGCTTAAATTCCAGACCAGTATAGCTCTGACTASAGTGGTGTGTTTAGGGTTATCTGTGGGACTAAATGCTTAGTTTGTTCAAGAAATAAAGAATCTTATGTGATTGAAACTAAACCACACTAAGCAAATAAACAAAATAAATATTTCATAGTGAGTGTAAGATCAGCACCCAGGCCACCACACAACTAAACAGACACACATCCTGAGTAAGTTGGCTTTATTCGCGTATAGCTGTTTTTGGGTGGGTTTTTTTGTGTTAGTTTTGACGGGTTTTTTTTTTTTTTTTTCAGAATACATAAGAGAAAAATGAAGCTAGAAGCAACATCGACATCACACAATACTGAGCATACCTGCCCCAGCTGGCTCCCAATTCCTGTTTCAAAGGAAAAATAAAATAAGCTAAATCAAACAAGAAACCCAATATAGATTAAACCAAYGAAACAAAAAAACCCAGACACATTGATACTCTCTTTGAAAACATTAAGGTCCCAATAACTTGAAGGTCAAAGAATCATTCTGCAGTGCTGATACCACACGAACAGAAAAACAAATTATGTGATGTAATCTGGTTAATATTTGTTAAAGCAATCAGATTCATGACATTGCTTGAAAGAAATATGAAAGATTTGACAACTGTGAGAAGGTGGGACATTGAAAAGATGCAAATTATCTGTCATGAAATATTAAATTTGGTTATCATCCTTTGAAAACTTCTGCATCACTCAAGAAAAATGCAGAGAATGTGAATTTTTGATTCTACAAAAAGCTAATTGTCTCATGTTCTGCTTTTAATTAAAACAATAAGCTGGGCAGATATCCCCCACTCRTACATCAGAATGTCAAGATGTTTAAAGTAAGATTTCTTCTTCAGTTTTTTTTGTCACAGATTATAACAGTTAACAGCTCTTGCACTTTACTGCAGGAAAATAGGGGCAGGCATACATGAGMATCAGTATTTTTCCAGTCACAGTGAATGTTCACAACAACACTCTTCAGTGAGAGGAAATTCCATAGGACATAGTGGCATATTTGCATTTAAATGAATGCCTTCTATTTCTGCATTCTAAATAAAAAGAACCATCTGCAGCTAGACAATGTATCTAAAGTTAGCATGGTCCAAAGAGCTCCAAGGTACAGAATAACAGTTCCCTTTGATAAAATCAAGCAATAGACTAGGTTTGGTCAATAGTTAATATCTCTGTCGGATAGAAATGCAAAATCTGTTTGTCTATTTCTTCTTTCAGAATGCGAGTAGAATTTGACTCTTGAGGAACAGCTACAAGAAAAGTCCACGAATTTTATGAATATTCATTATTTGCAGATGTACYGCTAACAACTAATATGAATTTATAGAATTTTATAAGTACTCATTGTTCAAGCTAAGAGASAGTTAATTTTCTCCATAACAGATTATGGTGCTATGCTTTGGATTTATGACCAAAACAGTGTCAATAATACACCAACATTTTCATTRTTGCTGAGYAGCAATTACACARTATTGAGGCTTTTTTAGYTTCCCATAGAGSCCTGCCAAYGARTAGGTTGAGGATGTGGAAGGAGTTGGGAGAGGGCAGAGCCAGGACAGCTGACCYCAATGACCAAAGGGACATCCATACCTTGTGGCATCATGCTGAGCAGTAAGAGTTGGGGAAAGAAAGAGAAAGAGGGAAGATCAGAGTGTTGGCATTTGTCTTCCCATTATGCTCCAGTGAGGGAGCACTGCTTTCCTGGAGATGGCAAAATATTTGCCTGTTGATGTGAAATAATGAATGAACTCCTTATTTTTGCTTTGCTTGTGCATACAGCATTTGCTTTACCTATTAAACCATCTTTATCTCAACCCCTGAGTTTTCACACTTCTACCCTTCCGTTTATCTCCCCCATCCCACTGCAGGGGAGTGAGTGAGTGGCTGGGTGGTGCTTAGCTGCCTACCTGGGTTACACCACAACAGTACATTTTTAGTTATTTCTTCCCCCTCAACACCAATATTTCTTTCATAACTGTTCCCAATCCTGATTATGTTCTTGTACCAAATATTCTTGGTATGCCACATATGCTTGGATAAGGACACTCATAAATACTAATTAATTAATCAGTTAGCTGTGCCACTGATATTTTATTATGAAAACAACAATCCTTCCAAACCTTTCTTCCAAGTTTATTGTATTAAATACTGTGGTTCCACAACTCTTTCTATGACTCTGTCTTCTAAGCCAAGTGGGTTGAGCRGGTTAACTGCCTCTCACAAAGGAATACTCAGCCTGTGCTTCTCCTCTTCCCATCATTTTTACTGAATGCCTCTAGATACCGTATAAATGCTATTTTGGGGTGACTAAAGAATTCCTGAGAAATRTACACCACCATACTACAAAGACAACATACTGTTACATCTGTAAAAGACAATTTTACATATCATCCCTGAATTTGTGTCTCTTTGAGAGGGCAGAAGAAGCAGAAATTTCATGTGAAATATTGTGTGATCCTTATCTCCTGTCTTACCAATTCCAAWCCCTTACATTACATATTTTTACACCTCCTAAACAGAAATCCCATGTTCCTGTCACTGACACTCAACTCAACCAAGTTGAACCAACTGAACTGTATTCACAGTCRTTTTGCACTGCTGTGCTTCCTCAGCTCTTTATCCTGTGTTTCCCTGCTTCCATGTCTGCAATGCTGCTGTGTTTTAGTCCCAGCCACTCACTAATACCACTTGCTCCCTCCTCTCATCTCTGAGGGACAGGGAGGAGAACTGGTGAAAAGTAAAATTCACAGGTTAAGAACACTTTAGTTATAAAGTAAGAGATGAGGATGATGGTGATGAAGATGATGATGATAATGAAAAATAATTTTAAATGGGAAGAAAGACAACAAGTGATGCACAACACAGTCATTCACCACCCACTGACCAATGCCCAGCCCATCCCTGAGSAGCAATCAATGGGTTGAAGCCAGCTCCCCTCCATTTATATACTGAGTATAACATTCCATCRTATGGAATGTGTCTTTGGCCAGTTCAGGTCAGCTGTCCTGGCTGTGCCACATCCCAGTTTCTCCTGCACCTCCTCACTGGCAGGGCACGAGAAATTGGAAAGGTCTTGATTTAGAGTGAGCACTACTTAGCAACAACTAAAACATCAGTTTGCTWTCAACATTATTTCACATTAAATCCAAGCACTGTGACAGCTACTAAGAAGAAAATTAATTCTATCCCAGCTAAAACCAGAACAGTATCCACCATTTGTTCCATAATAACATTTGCCATGCCGCACTTCCATTTCCCTATCKATCACCTTTTCCTGTTTTTTGATACATGCACACAGATATATTCTCTTAGGCTATGGACCATCTAYTGAGGTCATTTAGTCCATGAAATTTGGCTCCATCTGTCATAACAGTCTTTTAATGCAGCAAAGATGTTGTGTGAGTTGYTGCATATTGAAGTCAGTTCTGATTCCATCACCACCACGCTTGTCCAGTTTCATCAAAGTTGAGTTTTCATAATACGGCAATCAAAAGGAAGTGGGGTTCAGATCCAAGTGTGATGATGAGCATAGCACCACTTCATAAGTGATAATATACAGTGCTATCTAGCAATTAACATCATGCTATTTAATTGACTGGCTGTTGTTACCTCGAATTAAATCCCCTTGAGGCACACACCAGACCTCCCCATCTTCCCACTTTACCCACCAAGGGCACTCAGGGTCCTGAGCAAAAGCAATCCTATGGGTGGGTTTGCCTTTGCATGAGGCCAGAATCACCCACAGTGTTTTCTCCAGTGTGTTTTTTTGTGTGCGCTACAGGACTTTTATCCCATTCTACTGTACATAAATTTTTTTGGGGGCAGGGCCAGACCAATTGGCAGATCCCATGGTGTTGACTAACCAGGTGGCCTTTGCTAAACGTGGACCCCAACGTTTGAGGGTCCCACCATTCATTGTTTTCTTTAACAGTTCACTGCACTGTTCAATTTTTTTCAGAGACTGGTGCATGAGAGGGAAAGTAATTTACCCACTCAATGTTCTTCGGACCAACGATGTATAAGGTTGTGTTGGAAGGGAGTCCCACTGTCAATTCCTTCTGGAATACCATGTAACAGACATTTGCTTAACCCTAAACAAGATCTGAACTCTATTCAGCAGCAGTCTGGATCTTATCAGAAGGACCAGGTTTGTTTTGCGATGATTTAAAGGATATTCAA
>NW_026623491.1:52072-57863 GCF_030028575.1 Malurus melanocephalus | reverse complement strand
GGGTTGGCTCTGCAAGAAGAAAAGACGAAAAGTGTAATTATCAATAGTTCCCAATAGATGGCTCCCGAAACACAGAGGTGGCAGCAATGCTGAGCACTCGGATCACCCAGATTAGTTTCTCAACCAGCGATTCCAGCGAATCCTAATCCAGTATTGCATAGAAGAACGAAAATGACAGCCTTAGCCGAAACCTCAAGAAGGACAGACACCACAACAGGGAACACAAGTAAGGTATTATATGAGCACACATGCAAATAAGAGCAAAAAAGTCAGCATGATGACCAGTGACTGYTGAATTAATACAATGAATGCTTAAAGCAATTTTTTTAAAATACGCTCTGGCTAGCTCTGTTGTTATCTCAACCCTTTGTGCCCCACACTGGGCACCAGGAAGGGCTGTCATGGTTTAACCCCTCTGGCAGCCGAGTACTACACAGCCACATGCTCATGATTCTGCCACCCACAACAGAATAGGGAAGGGAATTGGAAAAATGTAAAACTCGTGGGTTGAGAAAAGAACACTTTAATAATAATAGTCATAGCAAAAATAATTTTAAAAGGAAAAGGAGAAAGAAAATTAAACCCAAGAAAAACAAGTGATGCACAATACTCACCACCCACTGACTGCCCAGCCTACACCTGAGCAGCATTTGGTGGCTTCTGGCAAAACTCTCCCCAGTGTTTGCACTCTTCATTATGTTCTCCAGTACAGAATATCCCTCAGGCCYGTTCGTGTCAGCTGTTCCAGCCACGCTCCCTCCCAACTTCTTGAGCACCTCCTCACTGGCAGAGCAGGGGAAACTTAAAAGTCCTCGATTTAGGGTAAACTCTTCTTAGCAACAACGAAACATCAATGTGTTACCAACATTATTCTCATTCTAAATCCAAAAAACAGCACTGTGGCACCTACTAATGAAGTTACTCCACCCCAGCTGAAACCAGGACAAATATCCCTCTCTGTCTTAGCATCACCTCTCTGTCCTTGCCGAGATGTTTAACACCATCTGAGTTCCCACTGMAGYTTTAAAGGATTTAGMRATGCCAGCTCACATTGTAAAACATYAACAATGAKCAGACACCCMCTRTCTCTGAGCAAGGCAGCCCCTACACTTCAACAGCTGATACAAGACAAGGTGATGGGGGACATGTGATTTGGTGGCCTTTCCCAGGAAAAATACACTAGAAATGAAACAGAATTTACTGTACAATAAATAATTGCAGGTTGATTGCAATATTCTGCTATTTTTCCTTTCCACTGGCACTGTTATCTGGAACATGGGAGACATCAGTTAGAAACAAATTCACTTTGTATGTCTTTGAAATTTCACACCAAAAACTAAACCGAAACAAACCCAATCCAAAYCTTTGTGAGAATTTTCTGGAAAATAAATACTGGGAAAATGTTAATATTTTTGCTAACTAAACTACTGACTAATTTTTTAGGATTTTTTAAGAACTCCTGATTTGATACATGGTGCAAGRAACTTTTGGGCTGTTTATAGTGAAGGTAGGAGGTGTTAAAATTGGTTTCTGTGCTGAAACTCACCAACTACAGAACAAAGGATCTTTCAGTTCCTAGTAAAAGCTGCACTGCCAGAAAACTAGAGAAAATTCACCCAGGTATCCCTGCATGTATTGGCRAAGTTAGGATTTGACTGGGGTCCATGTGGAAGCCTGAAAACAGACTAGAAGTTGTGAACAAGAGTCTTATATTGAATTTTGTGAGGGGGGTTRTGCAAATTAGACCATGTAAAATCAGTTAATGTTGCAGTTAATAGAAAACAGGTAAAGTCAATGAATTGTAGAGAAATGAGGCAGACAAGCAGATTCCAAAGGTGAATATATTATCTCTTTCAGAGTTGTATACTTCAATAAAATAAATGCCCAAAGTTAAAGAGTTTCTATCTGTCCAAAATAGTGGGAAAGAGGAAGAATTGCATGCAGTGGTGCACTCAGGTTTTTAACATCTGATCTAAGGCACACAGATCAGAGATAGGAGGTGCAAAGAGTATTTAAAGAATACAATGCTCTCAATCTCAGTAGCAGTTTGTTGTTCCACAGGAGTTATGTGTTGTTTGAAAGACAATATGCATCTTCAGTGGGCAAACAAAAAACAGAGAGCAAGCCAAATAAAGGAATAAAGAAAGAAGAAGATAAAYACTTCACATTAGACTCAGGAGATGAGAAGTATTGAGAAGTGTTTAAGAAGAGACGGCGTGCTGAAGTTGTGAAATCCTAAAAAAGTTGACAGAAAACATTAAATTGCTTCTGTAAGAGCAAGGAGCCATGAGGAGAGAACTCAGGTTTATATTGAAAGTTCACGTGGGAACACGGAATGTATTATTTTACAGAAAAGACTTTAAATGGACTTTAGATACTTCAAGTCAGATGGTACTCACTTACTTAACTAAAAACTGGATAACTGGATAGAATATTGGAAGGTCTATTCCAAAAGTGATTGCATAAAAATTGCACCTTCCTACTCAACAGATTTGATTGCTGTGTTTATTCAGAGTCAGATCTATTTACCTCAAAGACAAAAATATGTCTTTACTAATTTTATTCCTGTCCTGTCTCCTGGCAGAGCCCACACAATTCAGCCAGGGGTCTAGATGTTATTCATTCTTGTGCAACAGCTAAATTACTTTGAAAGTTTCAACCAAATATACTTGTAAGAGCATTCAGAACAGATTCAGCACAGATACCAGGGAATCAAATGGTACAATCTGCATTTTGGAGCAGACAACAAAAGATTTCGTTGTTCCTCCTGGTCTTAAATATTTGACTAATTTGACTAAATATTATCTTAAAAATACTGACTTCCCTAAGAGTCATGGGTTTTTCCACTGACTTCAGTTAAACCTAAATCTATGCAGACATGAACACATCCCCAATCTTTTTCTGTCATTTGTTGGCACAAATGCAATTGACCTCTAGCAAACAAACTTCTTTGGTTGCTGGTGTTGCTGTTAAAAAGGCTTTATTATTCTCCATTCAGTCTTTTAATCTTCCCAAACTGAAAAGTGAAGTTTTTCAATTCAACTTACACAAAGTTCTGGTAGCTCGATATAGGCTGAAATTACAGGTGGACAAATTTTGGCTCTTTTTAGACAAAAATTTCTGCTTAAGTCAGAAAAGGTCAAAGAGAGCAAATAGAGTATCTGAAAATACTTCTCCTGAGAGCTAAAAACAGTGAAATACAAAAGCAAATCTAAAAAGCAAACAACTTGCTCTCCCTCAACATTACAGTACAGTTGAATGATTAAAAGCAATCTATAGCCAAAAATATGGAAATTTAAACAGTAAAGAAAGTTTAAGAAAATTTCAGTGAGGTTTCTAGAAATAGGCATCTTTAAAGCAAGGTGAAGAAAAAGCTGTCATACAACATGTGTCTGAATTTACCTTTAAAGGGTCTGAAAAAACCCTTGGTCGCAACTTCAATGATGTAAACTGGAACAGCACTATGGATGTCATTGCAAATATGGTGACTTATACCAGAAGCTAAGAATCCAAAACATAAATGTATTTTTTAAATATCCCATGTGGCATGGAAAAGGCTAATTCTGCAGAAGTTTTTTGGCTATGCATAAAGAGGGCATATGCATGAAGGGACCATTCTGACCATAATACATTTAAATGTAATTGTCTTTTAGCTGACAACTTACAGGCTGTTAAAAAATATATATAGTTTATGTACTCAGATAATATTCTAGTTAAAGAAGAATAATCAGATTTTCACAGGATGGTGCTAATACACATCACAGCTAAACAATAACTCTGCCATCAACTTCTAGGGACACAAAATAGTGTTGAATGTAAGCTCTACCAAAGTAGAATGGGGTTAACACATATCATTGTGATGCCATAATCAGAATGGAACCTGATAAGGATAACCTAAAATGGATTAGGGGAAAATTTTGTGTGATGATTTTAATCAGTTTTTTTTTTAATATCAGCACCAAGCATTTACTGTTTTCATAGCACTCAGCTTAGACAATAAAAACAGGGCAGTAAAAGTTAGTCTTCATTACCTTGAGCCATTCAACTATGGTTGAATGTCCTACTAAAAATCCCTGCAGAAATAGTCTGAAGTTGAATGAAACATTGTTTTTTAACTTGATTACATTCATCACTGAAGATATATACCTTTTCAGAAAGACAAAACCAAGCAAAGAAAAGGAAAAGAAAAGTAAAAAAACGAAAAGTATTCCTGTCCTAAAAATGCTATCTTTTCCTATTTTAAGCTCCTTTTTAATTGACTACCTTAGCAACAGTTTTAATTTTATAGGGACTGAACTGGGAAACATTAGGGTTTGTATTCACCAGGAAGGGTGTGAAAGCAGCATGTGTTTAACATACAAAATTATTGTGGTTTAACCCCAGCCAGCAAKGAGGTACCACACAGCTGYTCTCTCAATCCCCAGCTGCCCTGGCCCCACCTTTCCTCTGGGGGAGGAGGATCAAGAAAAATGAGAGAGGAGAAGTTTTATAACTAAAACAAAATGAAATATAATAATATTATGGTGTGGGGTACCCCTTTGGCCAGTTTGGGTAAGCTCTCCTGACCATGCTCTCTAMCAGTTTCTGGTGCATCYCCTCASTGGCAGAGCATGGGAAACTGAAAGTTCTTGATTTAGAGTAAATGCCACATACCAACAACTGAAACCTCAGTGTGTTATCAATGTTTTTTAATATAAATACAAAACACAGTCCTGTGCCAGCTACTAAGAGAAAAATGAACCCTTTTTCATACAAAACCAGGACAAGAATACATTTACAAAATTATACAGACTATCATGGTGTTGCTGAGTAACTGAAGACTTTTAATTAATAACATGATAAAGTTGAACTCTGCACATCATAGGAATAATTTAAGGGGGAAAAAAGAGCATAATTGCAATCACCACCCTTTGGAATTGGGCAGAGATGAGGAAAGAATGGCAATTTAACCTAATACTTTAAATCTTTGCAAGTCAATAAAAAGTTTTCAGCAGTACTGAAAGCATTAATAGAAAKTATACTGTAGAGAACAATGCTGTAACATTGAAGACATGGAGTAATCCTCATGGTTTAGGGTTTTTTCACCTGTGATTTGTATTATTTTATATCAAATTGAACACTGGATWCTGGATTCTTGGCCTAGATCTGCAGTCCCATGCAGATGATTCACTGACACACAACAACTGCTTTCTCTCAACACATTCCACTTTCAACACTGACTGGAAGGCACCTAAGATGCCAAGCCAGCTCAGTCTTTCTGCTGCCATCTTCACACAGTAGCTCATCCAACAAGGATGAGATACTTGAGAACAAGAATCTGTTTTTTGAGTGATGAGTGTGGCACCGAGCTGAGCATCACACACCTAAGAAAAGTCATTTGCTCATTGTTGACCTTGGGAGAGGCAACATCTCCCTGTCGGAGGCAGTTCTGACACAAACTTACRTAGAAACCATGGTAGAAAAGAGATGCTTTCCCTGGAGAGAGATCACAGGTAAGAGGCTGCTCTTCCTTGCTGCTGTCCCATATTCTGCAGTCACCTCATATTGTCAGTTTTCATGCTCAGAATCCTGGTACTTTGAATCATAGGGTCATGGAACYATAAAGGYTGGGAAAGAYCTTTAAGATCAAGTCCAACCCAGCACCACCATCATGTTGACTATTAAAACAYGTCCTCAAGAGCCATAGCCACACCTTTTTTGAACACTTCACCACTTCCCTGGGCAGTCTGTTGCAGTGCTTTGCAACCTTTTTGGTGAAGGATTTTTTTACTTATATCTGATCTAAATCTAA
>NW_026623491.1:35435-51961 GCF_030028575.1 Malurus melanocephalus | reverse complement strand
TTTTTCTTTTTTTTTCTTTTTCCTGCTGATTTTGTGTCTCATTCTTTTGTTGGTCATAGTTATGCAAACTGCAAAAACACCCCTGGCAGGGCTCAGAGACCCTTACAATGTACACTGCCAACAGTGACAGTAAACAGACAGCTACTTCCTGTCAGCACTTTCCCTGTGCTCTCTCACAGATGGAACACTGTTTTCACCACAAGGTATAGAAAATTCACCATATGTGAGAAAGTTTTCAGGCATGAATCATGAAGTTTGAACAAAAAAAAAAAAAAGGAAAGGGAACCTTTGCACTTATTTTTGTCTCTTAGAAGCTTGTATGGGCAGGAACAAAACGGGTAATTTCCACTACTAGACCTGTCCAAGAGTGAGCTGTAGGCAGAATTTCCACCTGAACATAGGAATAACTTCTTTGCTGTACAGGTGAGCAAGCACTGGAACAGACTGCTCAGAGAGGTTGTGGAGTCTCCCACACTGGAGATACACCAGAACTATCTGAGTGCAATCCTGTGCCATGTGTTCTGGGATGACACTGCTTAAGCAGGGAGTTTTGACCAGATGACCCACTGTTGTCCATTCCAAACAGACCCATTCTGTGATTCTGTGAACCTGTGTCATTCTTCTGAAAAGACTTTAGAGTGTCTTTTTACTTTCACCATTCCCAGGCAGAATGGGATGCAAAAGAAGGACTTCTCYCTTGGACTCTGTAAAGGGCTAAGTATATTGGAAGTATGACATATACTTTGACAATAACACAACATACTTTAACAATAATAACAACAATTGATTGCTTGAATTATAGTTCATAAGCTTTSTTGTATTCTAATTGCACAGAAAAAATACGAAGTATCAGCTTAAGCCTTAGGTGAAAGAACAGTCAAAATAGTTTTTGCTGGCAGTTTAGATGTCATCCCTTAAAATACAGTCTGGAGTCTGAGCCAAACTGAGTTTCCTTTCTATTGCCACAAGCAACAAAAATCTGCAGAATAAATTAGGATGCTCACTGGCATCTTTATAAATGTGTTAAAGAAATGTCTTCACCCTAGGTTTTCCACAGCAGTGATGTGCATCTCAGATGTCTGWTACCAGGAAGAAATAATTTAATATTTGAGTGGTACAACAATAGGATTGGCTCAAGCTGAGCACCCCAAACAAAGGAACCCATAGGAATTATGTTGTTAATTCATTCAATGAGAAGTTGCCATCTTCACATAGACATTTATCACAGTACATTTGCTACCTGAAAGGCTCTTACAAAAATACAACGTAATGAAGCTGGTTGGAGCTAGTGATTCATAGAATGACCAGGATAGGTATGAACCTCAGGCACCCATATTCATGGGTATTGCAGCAAAATTCCATTTTAAGCTATGTTTTAAAACAAATGCTAGACCACGAGACAAAGTGACTAAAATTATGCCCATCCCTTTCTACAGACTCTGTCAGAGAATGTTAATGTCAGTCAGAGGAGCATCATGTGTAACAATTTACATGTCACAGGTTGTTCACGAGAATTCGAAAAGGATGTTCTGATCTTGTTTAACTTGACAAGACAGTAATTTTAGCTAGATCACATCTGATGCCTGAAGCCAAAGTAATGATAAATAGTCAGAAAATTACTTCTGGAACCAGGTAATTCAAAAATTATCTATGMTATCTGGACTTTCAGCTGCTACATGCCATGGAAACTGGGCATAGATTAAGTATTAAATAGGATAATAAAGAAGGAACCTGAAAGGTACACTGACAATTGATGAACAGCTATTAAGCCAACACTACTTTGCAATCTCTTTCAACAAAAATCTTATAAAGTCAATTTTTTTTCACCATTAACATGTCATCTTGACAGCTCTAAATGCAGAGATTACCACTGATTTTTTGTGAACAATTTCATATTGCTCTTAAATTTCAAGCAAACATAAATAAAAAAGAAACCTTTCCCAATACTTTAAAAAGTTTTGACCATCTGTATACTGATATTGTAAATCCTTGTAGGATTTTTCAAGTCAGGGCACATTTCTTTCTACATGAGTCAGGCCAGGGTGCTTTTCCCCTCTGGCAGTAGTCACTGAAATGAATCTCCTGTTAGCCAGCACCTTGCACTACCAGCTCCTCAAATGGCATWTGAAGTTTTTCAGAAGACCACTGTGTCACTGTCTTGGTACTCTGCTGGGCATTTCAAGAGTGGTCCAGGGTCCCATCAAGATTTCATAAATGGGAACAGCAGTCCCTTATTCACCACTGATTTCATAATCATCCTTAGCATAAACACTTCACATAATGAATCTCTTCACAAAAAAAACTTAAATGTAAGCAATATGATTGCAAAGCTGTCATGTTCCTGGAGTACTGACTGCCCCCCATCCCTTTAAAAATAGTAAGGGAAGCCAGATGCAGTCACATTCCTCTCTGAATTTAGTGCTTGATTAAATCATAAGCAAATCATCAGACCATGATGAGCAAACCACCCTCTCTACCAAATGATGTTATAATCATCAAAGCAATGTGAAAAATTAAAATCTCAAAGCAAAGGCTGACTGATTTTAGTATTTTCTAAACATGCATGGATTGTTGATTAATGTATCTTATACAACCACCAAAAGTAGACCACAGCAGATGATTCATTAAAGTCTGCTGGCTGGAAGTGCTGATTGATTGTGCTCACATTCTGGGGATCACAAACACATTTGTGGCAGCTGACTCTAACTCACTTTTTAAGTGATAATATTACAACTTTATTGGGTCAAGTAATGAATACTCAATAAGCAGGAATACCAAAACACAGGCACTGACATCAAAGTATAATGAACACATATCCAGCATCAATAAAGGTACATAAAAAGATTTTTAAGCAACTGAAGCACATAAAGGCAAGAAAAAAAAMCTAGGCAATTGCTGGTAGAAAATAACAGTTATATGGCTTTATGACAGCTGCCTTTCAGTCACTAGACTTTCAAGACATTACATTAGAATAATATATATTCAGACCTATATTCTGTGTATTTTCAATTTGCTGCAATACTTGAATTCAGTGTAATCAAACTATGCTCTCCAAAAGAAAACAATCCAGCAGAGGTTTATTATGCCTCTAGCTATTAGGAATCATGGATATAAAGATCTCTGGAAAAGAGAGATTAAAAACAAAAATGTGGCAGAACTTATGGTATAAGCACACTGCYGCCTTATTTGTCAGGGTAGACAGATTTAGTGCAAAGCTAAGCAATAGAAGGGCACCACAATTTTATATATGCAATTTTTTATGGGCAGACAAACGGAGGAACCCTGTAGTTCTGTGATGGCTGCAGATCAAACAAACAAGTAACTGGAGCAGAAATATAATGCAAGATTTCTTGTACTCCATTTATGAAAAGGTGAACCTTCAAACTACTTTATTATTGCTTCTTTTTCATCTCAATACAATCTCTTCTTTTAGTTTTTCGTTCCATACTCATAACCTTATTCACATAGCAAACATATATTCCTGTATCACAGCATTCTGCACAGCTGCATTTGGTCACCAGCTGTTTCATKCACTGCACCAAAGTAGTGGTTGGCTGAGAAGATTTTTCATGCAAGGCCACGTTTTCATTTTGGTTGTTCAGGACGTTTCTGCTAAGGAACAATCACTGGAACATACCACAAAAATAATAAATACTCTTTATTAATTTAAGCCTGGAGTCTAAATTAATTWATTAATACTTTATATTCATTTATATTAATACTTTATATTAATTAAGGCCTGCAGCAGATTCCAAACAAGAATAGATAGATTCTGCTAGATATTCTGACTCTGTAATGTTCCTATAACCATAGGACACCCATGCTGTGCCCCCCTTGCTTTYGATTCTTTTTGGAACCCACTCCTGCAAACTGCATTTAATCAATGACAGTATTTTATCAATGCTTCAATGTCTACATAAAAATGCTACTTCTCTGATCCTGTGTCTCTTTGCACCCGACTCTSCCCTGATTAAGAATTGCCCAAGTGTGGAAAGCAACAGTCAGCCCTCAGGTCCTGGAAGTTAGGGCTGGTTTCTGGTCTCTGCTGAGCTACAGAGAGCAATCAAACAAGGCAAAAAAATTTAGCTTGGGATCTTTTCAGACTTTTTTTCAGATGAGCTTGTGACAAAAATCTTCTAGCTTGCTGTGCACCTCTCTTCTACCCTGTTGAGGCTGGAAAATGCTGCCAAACAGGAAGAAGGAAGAGTGTGGGATACAATGCTATTCTTTCCTGATACTTCTGGATTACAGCACAAGGGGAGTGTGGGAATCAGCCACATGCCACTTTCAGTCGAGTTGAAATGCTGCAGGGACTAGAGGGAGTTAACAGCTATTCTCAAATTTTCATTTGCAAACGTACCATCCTGAATAAAAGAAGCAGCAACATGGAATTAAAAGCTTCATCAATACACATGGGGAAACATGCTTTGCCAAAGATATGGAAGCAGTTTCCTCAATGCACAGCCCTGCATAAAAAGTATGATAGTTAYCTTGGCTCTAGAAAGTAGCTATTAAGAAAACAAATATTGAAGCCACCAGGAGAATATCCCATTAGTGATGTGCTTAAAATTAATTTTAAGTGAGGTCTCTCTGTTTCACTTGGCAAAAAAAAAACAAAAAACAAAGGCACTAAAGAATCCTTTTGTTTCTCATGAATGTCTTTAATCCCATGAGGCCAGGCAATTGAAAACTGCCAATGCTAGAGAGCATGAAATTCTGGAAGTCATAAAATATTCCTAGCAGTGATGTCTGGAGCTTTCAAGAGGATCAAAATGCAGGTGTTTTCTAAACATCCCCTGGATTAATGGATCTGAATGTGATGTGATGCTTTTAATCTTCCTTCACTGCAAACTGAACATGGGATATCCAGATAAAACCAGCAAGAATAAATGCAGGTTTGCAGCAAAATATGCTTGGCGTTTATTTGTCTTCCACTCACAGTTTGATACTTACGGTATCAGTAAAGGTGGTGTGCTTTTGCTGTAATTAGGAAAATAAAGGAAGTAAATGTGTGTTTCTTCCACTTCTCTCCAGACCCATGGCCAACCAGAAAGTTCATCACTTGCTCAGGATAACACAGAAGTAACAGACTGACCTTGAGGCCAGCACCTCGTGCTTCAGAAGGAGATGCAAGAAGCCTCAGATTAAACAGCTAAAGAATGACTTTGTCAAAGGGAAAGTTACTGGATACCCTGCACCTTTTGTCTCATCCTGGATTAAAGATGAGTTTCATCCAGAAACCCATGGGCTTTGTCTCTTTTAATACYTTTGTAATTCTGTTTCTTAAAACCTTCACATGTGTTAAYCAAAGCCCCTGATAATCAAAGAAACAAATTCAGAAATCCTCTATGTATGTTTTGGTTTGATGGTTTGGGCTTTTTTGGTTGGTTGGGKTTTTTTCTATTTTTTTTTCTTCTTCTTCAAGTCTGTTGCTCCTTATCACTGTGGGATGCAAATCTTGTACCTTGACTCTGCCAATTTTTGTTTTGAGAGACATGATGCTTCTGACAGTTCCCCAGTCTGCCTCTGAGCATCTAATAAGTAAATATCTAAGTAAATATCTAATAAGGTTGCCTCTGAAGATCATGATCTCTCTTTGTAAGCATGGATATTGTCTCTATAATCTTTCCATGTTTTAAAAACAATGAAACAGGGGAAGAAAGTCTGCATGCACTATCAAAGTTGTGTTCTGCACTGGCATTTATATCAGCCTGACCAGACTGCTTAACTGAACTAAGAACAATATATTCAGCCAGGGGAAGAGAGTCAATAATGACTCCAGCTATCTGCCTGACTGCCAGATTCTCTTGCCAGAGACACCTGACTGAGAGACATAATTAGCTGTTTTATTACATCCTAGTTTAACAAATGAAAGTGAGCATTATCATTGTTAGTAGCATTATTATTAGTACAACTACTACTTTAAAAAAAAAAAAAAATGGTGTGAGTTTGTAAAAAAACACTTCCCATAACTGGGGAAAACTATTGAAACTATTTTTCCCCAGACCTGGAAAAGATAGCAGTCATTCAGTGCATTCCTGAGCTCTGAAGAGTCATCATATATTGAACTTTGATTTTGGTACTATTTGGTCCAAGGTAGCTTCTCTTCTATGTTTGTCCAGGGGAAGTCTAATTTTCCTCTGGCAGTTGAAACCATCAAAAGAATGGTTCTTCAGTAATATCAATAACAGCATAAATGTAAACCTTATTTAGTATTAACATCCAAGGTATTTAGCTCTGTTTTAGTTGCTTTTTCATCATTCAGACACTTCAGAAGGTACACCAAGCACATGTATAACATGACTGTAAGATTTAATGKCTTTCAGCATGCTAACTGATCAAAAGCCAAAGCAAAGATTTTATTGGCTTCTTGAACTCCTTCCTCTCTGGGGCTAGCTTGCAGCAAAAGCTTTTAATGGCTCAATAGCATAATTCAGTACATATGAATAATTTCATAAGTCTCAAGTTTCTGTGAATTCTCTGAATGAGTCCATCTTGTTTAAAATCTCAATAAGCCATTGAGTCAGCAAGCGAAAAAACAAAGACCTTGTTCTGAGAAGGAAAAAAAAATGAAATGCAGTAAAAAACTAGCAGATAACTGATAAGCTCTTTTTAAAGAGTATTTAGTATATACTCTTAAAGAGCRTATAAAGAGTGGACACAGCATGAACTGACCACTGACAAAGACTTGATAACATGCAGTAGTTACAGCAAAGGACTCTGTTTACTTGGCAATTCCTGTTCTCAGTTTTAGAAATGCATGCTATGAATGCATGACATTTCAAACTACTTAACAAAAATATGTTCTCCCTACGAGTCCTAATAACAAACTGTGGTCCAAAGGGGTAAGTCCCATTAAAAAAAAGTCATTGACCATGCACTTTGCCATGCAGATTCATTTTATTGGGAGAAATGGAAACACAACAAGTTGCTCTAAAATAAACAAAATAAGTTGCTCTAAAATAAAGATTTAATAGCAAGACATACTTTTYTTGAGCAGAGAGTTAGGTCCTCTTGCCATGAACTGCCTCTGTATCAGAATGTTTTTGCAGTCTTGAGGCTAAAAGTTTCTTTGATCAGGCTTTGTTAACATATATAAATGGCTTTGGGAACAGATTTTGTTTCATGTCCTGCCAAGAGTACAGGCAAACCAAGATAATTTTTGACCACTTATATCCAGCTGTGCAGGAAGCCCATGTGAGTTGCTGTTCCAGTAAAACACCATCCTACTCAGAGAGCATCCAGAATAATTCAAATGATTCAAATTTTGTTTTGTTTACAGTTACAAAGRGATCCATTTTAGCATCCAGGAATGGGGAAATAAGTAGGGTAACASAATGTAAAAAGAACACTCCAAAGACAAGCACACCCAAAATATTACCATGTTCCTTGTCAACTGCAATAAAACACCACAGCAGTGCCCTTCAATATGCCCTGAAGCTGCAGTATGCTGCACAATAAAATATTTAATAATTATGGCACTTAGTTTCTTAAGACTAKAATAACATAAAATGAAAGCCCAGAGAGAGTAACTCAAATAGTAAAGAGATCTGAAATCACAGGATATGACCCAGAGAGTATTTTTATTCCAAAGGCATTAGTGTATTGCTCAAACKGATTAAAGTGTCATCTTCCTGCCACTGACTTTCTATGGACCTTAAAAAACAGAAGTTCTGCCTGATGTGTTAGGTTACAATACCACATAATCCCAATTATAGAACCTTGAAATCAATGCAGAGTCGTACAGAGCTGTACAGAACTGTGCTGCCCAATAAGAATGGTATTTCYAAGTCCCATGAGCACTGGCCCTTAATACAGCAACAGAGATAATAATAAATACCCTCGAGCTTGATTCCACTGTTAAATGACCTGCTCTTGCAGAAGTGCAAATGAAAGTTTTCCCTCCTTCACAAACTGCTTGTGTCATCTCTTTATGTATCTTTTCCATATGACTTCTAAGAATGTTACCTACAACTTACTTGTACAGAGCATAGACTATSTCTAAATAGCAGCCTTGTAATTAAGGATGCATGCTAGAGTTGATACAGCTTTTATACCTTAAAATTACTCCTGTCCTGAAGACTGGAATTGCACTGAGTTAAATCTGTGGTCTTACGTAAGAAAATACACTGTCCTTTGGAGGACAGGGAAAAATGTCAAAACCTGTGTCAATCTTTTGTTCAGTGACATTAATAGCAGCAGTAGCAGAATTCTGTGTCTGTAAGACTGCATCAACCAGACTTTGTGACTGCARTGCTCTCCTTATGTGGGGTGCAGATCATGAGCAGCATCCTAGAGAGRAAGGATTTACTTTCTCTAAGTTCAGTGATGCTGAGAAGCCCTTAACCAATTAGGTCTAATAAATAACCTTCACTCTGCTCTTGTTGACCAAGTCATAGAGCTTGAAATAATCTCATAACACACTCCAGGACTTGGAGTGTGTGGGCTAGGATAGATATGACCTGAATAAGATTGTGTAGAACATTTGGTCTGTGACACAGCTGTTGAAGGCATCATCATTTAGTGTTTATATCATGCTAAAGCTGTCAGCTGTGCAGTGCTTACTGGTAACATTCCAGATTCTGGAAGCCTGTGCCAAATACTCATTTTGCTCACTTTGCCTTCGCAACTAAACAAACTTTTTGCTGAGAGACTGTTTTCATGCCCTACAACAACATTCTTGTGCTCTCCTCACCTGCAGAGAGGGTCCTGCACAATAGATTATGTTCTTTTGGTAGAAAAGTTTCTCCACTGCTTGGACTGCAGCCCCTGAAATCATTGACAAAACTACATAKTCTCATTCTAGGAGAGAGAAATCAGTGAAATAAGTGAAAGCCATCCCACTTGAGGAACATGTGTGAGAAATTATGTACAGTGAGAAGGAGAGAGGAGGGTTATGGCTGGAGTCAAGCAAGGCTAAACAGTGATGAAAGGTTATAGGACTCCTTTTTTTTGCATTTACATGAATGAAAGCAGCTGGATCAACTACAAGAGTCATATTGAAAGTTTTTCTAAAAGATGCCAGAATAGCCTGCTCATTCACTCTTCATCCTTCTGGAACCTTAAGGCACAGGTACATCTTGGACATTGAGCAGTGGTTCAAGAGAGAACTGCCCAAAGAGACTTTTTGAAGAGACAGTGAAAAAATAGGGGATAGCAAGGATCAAAATGGTTGAGCTAAGATTTTCATATCTATTCCTGCAGAATCTTTTCTTCAAACCCATRCTGGTTTCCTACATACTGACTTCAGGAAATAGTGAGGTGAATTCTTCATGGCTCTGTTCTCTGTAGGAAAATGCTTTCAACTGTTTTTATTTTCCTCGGGCATTTTGACAAGATTAAAGAGGAAAAAATGCAGAAGAGAAACAGGTGAAGAAAGAGTGAGCTGCTTAGAGAATTAATGGTGGCCCACAGGATAATTCTTCTTCCTGCTTAGAATTAATTTAGCTTTAATGGTTGTTAACTGGGATTTGTGTAATAGGTTTTGTCTTTTAAAGCAATTAATTTACACAAGCTGAGACATTTCAGAAGATACCATTACAGATTTAGCTGTCTCTTCCGTTTATCTTTTTCAAGAGAAAGTAAGCAGAAAATCAGCATTGGGATWTGGGGGGGACCTATCACTTGAGGTAGCCTGGGATGGGAGAGGTGTAGATCCCAAAATCTGAGGGAGACTTGTATGTCTACAGGGTTAAGGCTAAATGAAGTTTTTACTTTGCAGCACTCTATGTCATTTTTTATAGGACTAATGGAGACAGAAATGACAAGTCTTGCAGCTAAAATTGCACATAAAATCTCRCCTAGTTGACTTTAAAGTCAATAAATGGAATATATATTCCTGTTAGTTTCAGTAGGTAATATAACTATTCCTATGAGACTAGGACTAGGATTTGCTTCTTCCAACTTATTAAGAGTGCTAGGAGAGCAGGACCTCAATCATAAACCTATACAATTTAATGGAACTATTTTATTGTTTTTAATGTATCTTCAGTGCACTGCAGGCAGCCTAACAGTAATCTCCACAAGGAAAGTTGAAATGCAGTGTAGATATGAAGAGTCAACTTATTTGGTACAGAAAAATATATCTTCCTCTTTCCTCAGTGTGTGAGAGTCAATTTAGAAATTATCATTTATTTATGCAAACATCTCAAAAACTAAAAGAATATTTAGGATTCTTTGGCTTTAGGATTCCATTTATGGAATCACAGCAAATATCTTGAGGTTGGAAGRAATCTCTGGAGATTGTCTAGGCTGACCTCTGTTCTTGAATCGTAGCTAGCTAGAGCAKCTTGCTCAGTGTCCAATCAGGTTTTGAACATCTCCAAAGATATTCAATATCCAAAGATATTCAAGGACTATGCAACATAGCTGGGCAACCTGTTCCTGTGTTTGACTACCCTTAGAGTAAAAAATGAGGGGGGTTATGTTTAAACAGAATTTTCTGGAACTGAATTCATGCCCTTTMCACAACTGAGAATGGGCTGATGTTGTTTTCTTTATTCAGATATTCATACCCATCAATAAGATTCTTCCTGAACCTTCCTTTTTGAGGTTAAACAAGCCCAGATCTCCCAGCCTCTCTCCAAATGAAAGGTTCTCCAATCCCTTCATGATCTTAGTGGCCCTTTGCTGGACTTGTTCCAGCATGTCCACATAATTCTTGAGCTGGGGGATCCAGAACTGGACTCATGACATATCCCAGATGTGATCTCGCTGGTGCAGAATAGGGGTAATAACTTCCTTGACCTGGGAACACTTTTCTTAGTGCGTCAGAGATGCTGCTGGATTTATTTGCTGCAAGGGCAGGTTGCTGACTCATCTTCAACCCTTCCTTGAGGACTCCTACATCCCTTTTTTTTTTTTTTTTTTTTTTGCAAAGCTGCTTTCCAACTTTGGTACATGATGTTAATTTTTCTCATGTACAGAACGTTCCATTTCTCTCAATAGGTGTATCAATCAGGCCTCCCAATTTTGTATTGTCTGCAGAACTGAGGGTGCACTCTGTCCAACTGCCCAGCTCATTATTGAAAATGTTAACTTCTATTGTACAAGAGATGGATGGCATCATTCATCATTTTCAGCCACTGCTGTGAAGAATGATAGGTGACAATAGCAAATGTTTTCCATAGCAAAGAGTATTTCAGCAAATTCATTGTCTATTTTAATGGCAAGCACGTCTTTTGCAGTGACAGAATGCTCTTGGTAAGAGTCTTATTTATAAGACCATGTTCCTCTCAGGGAAAAAAAAACGAAAACAAAAATAAGAAAACCAAAAACCCAACAACCTGTCTTTGTCAGGACAAAGAAACTGTGTTAAAGAACTGACTTTGCAGAAAACTAGGAGTCAGCAACAACTCTTCCAGGCACTGATGTCCTATGCCTACTTATGTATCTACACAAAAAMCATAATTTAAAAAAAATAACTAATTGCTTACTCAAAATGAACCTCTCTGTAAAATCTTCATTGCATGAGATCCCCCAGACAAGATAGGACACTTGCTGGGGAAGCCTGGCTGACTCCAGACCCTGTGATATCAGTAATCTTTAAAGTGAAACCTCTTCCATCCTTGATTAGCCTCACTCCTGGGAGCATTTTCTTGAGTGTCATACTAGTAACACCTCATATAATATATAGTCAGTAGAAAGCAATTGCCTGAGTTTTATTTCATAGTCCTTAGAAAGTCAATAAAACATTTTTTGGGGAAAGGAAATAGTTAGAAGACCAAAGACAGAACAGTTTTCTGGATTAATTAAAAGTTTAGGAAATTTGTCCTGCTGGAAGTTGTCCTAATATCTCTGCAGATTGACACACTATAATAAATTATCAGCTGCATCTGAAGAGTCCCTTCTATCTCTACAACTGTGAAATGACATGTTATACCTTTGCTGGAATGGAGACACAAATGTTAATCACAAGGTTCACAAACCCTTTAGCTTCACCTTTAAATTATATTGAAAACAAAAACATTTCAATACCACATTCATTTGCTGCTCTAAAGTAAGACAACTGGCTAATGAGGAGGGACCAGTCGCAGGCATGAGAAAAGGCTGTGTGAGCAGTGTAGGAACTAAAGTGCCAAGCTAATGACCCAGAGACACTGTGGGGGATGAAGAGGGGTTGGGACTACGTGATCTTTAATGTCCATTCCAATCCCTTAACATGCTGTGATTGTATGATTCTGTAATTCTGTGTTTCTGTGTTGTGTTTCACTGGAATTGGTCTGGTCCTTTATTTCAGTAAGGAACCGCATTTCCACACCATCATTTTTTGAAAACTCTAGTTTTCATTTTCCCTAAGTGAGCTGGTGGTTTACCCACAATATCCTTTAGAGATACAGCTTCCGAGGCACCTGCAGGGAAAATGCACATGTGCTTCTCCCGTTGAGACACTGGTGCATCCATGAGGATGTATTTTTAAATCAACACAATAGATTTCAAGGGAAATCTCCTGGACTTGGTGCTTGGCATGCATTTCATGGAATGATTTAGTTTTGTGTGCCAGCAACAGTAATCACAGCCTTGGTAAATTGCTCGACTCTTTATCATATTGATAATGAAAATGATTGCACAAATACTAAAAATYGTGTCTTGGACCTGCCCATTCTCTCACTCATTTGAAACACCAATTTAATGGTCAACAAGCACATACAACAGAAAGAACCCAGTATGCCAAGATACCATAATTAGCATTTTTAGATAAAATCTCATCATGCTCCAGGACACTGACATTCTGCAACAACTTTAGTTTCTGGACCAGGCTGAGAAAAATGCAAAATTATTCTTACCCTGATTCCTAGGCTAGGAAAAACARTTAAATTTCTTTCGCACCATGTAAAAATAGTAAAAAATTATCTGTCCCTTCAATAATGGTCAAGAGTCCTTGTCATTGCTAGGTTGATAGTACATATGCATACCTATTTCATTAGCAGAAAGCATTTTTATCCATTTTCTGCTTGACTTGTCTTACTGACTTTGATGACTAACTCCTTCTGTTCCTCATGGAGAGCTGACTATTGGAAAAGGCTGAATAAAGCCCAATTTTGTTCACACCTTTCCCTCCTTGCAAAGGTAGTGTTAAATACCTGAGAATTTCCAGCAGATGGCCAATGAGAGTTGATTAGTGTCCAAGATGATTAGGTGGCTCATGAAGTAGAAGAAGAAACTAGAGAGCTGTTCTTTGGCTTTGAGAGAAGAAAGCTCAGGGCAGGTGGAGCCAGGGGAGAGGTAATTCCAACCTTTCATTACCAAAAAAGGCAGCTATAGGGAAAAAGAGACAGTATGTGCCATAATGACAAGATGGAATGGTTACAACTTGCAGGAATAAAAGGAAAAGGAGTTGCCCTTGAGGGTCTACAGTGCTAGAACAGAAAGTGCCCAGAAAGACTAGAATCTCCCTCCTTGGAGGTTTCCAATTCTCAGCTGGGTAATTCCCCAAGAAACCTTGTCCAGGTTATAAACTGGTGTTGATTTAAGTTGGAGATTGAACCACAGACCCCCACCCCCTGGATGTCCCTTCAGGCTAAAGTATTCTGTGATTCYATGAAATAGTCTCTTGATTGTTGAAGAGCACGAAGTATGTGGGCATTTATACTGGATGGCACTTCAGTACTACTTTTTGCTATAAAGATCCCGTTGTATTTCTTTTATGCTGGGCAAAGTGAAAATAACTACTGTAAATTGTTCCTGTCTTAAGCTCTGCAGTAGGTATAGCTAAGRCACACAAAAAAAGGCAGGAAGACAAACAGACAGAAGGGTGATGTTATTTGCTTAAGGATCAGTGGAACAGTACAGGATTACTGTCAGAGACAGAGTTAGGACCTGTATCACTGAGCAATATACCATGGGGAAAAAAGCAATTTTCTTTATGCTGTTAAAATGCTATACTTCTCTCATAATTATAATTAAAAATACAAATTTTCCAGTGTAATCATTTGCCAGTGACCTGATACAGATATTCCTACACAGTCATTGTCAACAACTGTTATAATTACTCTGCTTTCCAATAACAGTTTCGTTAGGATATCTTGGACACATGGAAGAAGAGAAGGAGGAAATGGTGGAAGAGGTGGCAGAAGCAAGGAGTGGCAGCAGGCAGCAGAAGAAGGCCAGAGAGGAGAAGATGGGGGAGGCAATGGAGAAGGTGACAAAAGAAGTGGCAAAAGGCTGCAGCAGAAGCAGAGAAGGAGGAGGTGATGTAGGAGAGGAGGCAGAAGAAGGTGGTGAAGAAGATGATGGGTGAGATGACAGAGTAGGTGATGGGAGAAGCTGGAAGAAGAAGGTGGTGAATAAGGGAAGGTGGAGAGAGTGGAAGGTGGCAGAGGGAAGGATGGAGAAATACAGTGGCTAAAGGTGGAAGTCTTGGAAGGATGTGGTGGTGAAAGGCAGTGGTAAAGGCAGTGATACAGAAGGCAGCTTCAGCATATGGAGGCAGTGGCTGATTAATTCAGCAGTGGAAGGTGGCAGCAGTGGGAGGTGGCAGAAGGCAGCAACAGGAGGCAGTGAYAGAATGTGACAGCAGACTGCATTGACAGGAGGTGGTGGCAGCAGAAAGCAGTGGAGGAAGACAGCAGAGAAAGGCAATGCACAAAGGCAGCAGCGGTTGAAGGAGGCATCAAAAATGGTGGTGGAAGAAGACAGAAGAAGGTGGAGGCGGAAGAAGGAAGGCATTTGCGTTGGAAGGTGGCTGTGGCAGATGAAGGCAACAGAAGCAGGCAGAAAAATAGAAGAGAGRTGATGGAGGAGGCAATAAAAAAAGGCAGAGGAAGAAAGCTACAAAATAAAGAAGGAGGAAATGGAGGTGGCAAAGGAAGAAAGCATCAGAAGAAGAGATGGAGAAGGTTACAGAGAAAGCTATGAAGAAAGATGGCAGAAGAAGACATTGGAAGAAGAGAAAAAGAGGAGATAGAAGAAGACAGTGAAGGAGAGGGTAGAGTAGGCTGTGGAAGCAAAGAAGGAAGAAACAACTGAGGAGACAAGGGAAGACAATGGTGATGACGGCACTGGAAGGAGAAGCCAGAGACAACAGAGGAGGTGAAGAAAAAAGGGGGCAAAACAATTGAAGGAGAAGGCAACGGAGGTGGTGGAAAAAGGCAGTGAAGGAAGAGAGGGCAGAGGTGGCAGAATGCAGCAGAAGTGTGTGACAGAAGAAGCAAAGGAGAATGTGAAGGAGGGCAATGGAAGAAGGTGCAGGAATTRGGAATGAAGAAGGTGATGACGAATGTGATCAAGTGATGGAACAAGACACCAGAAAAAGGTGGTGGAAGAAAAAGAGGAGGTCATAGTGCATAGGACAGAAGAAAACAGCAGAGGAAAAGAAGGCAGAGGGATTGAGAAGGTGGTGGAGTAAAGCATCAGAAGAAGGCAGCAGAAAAAGAGAAGGAAGACTTGATGGAAGAAGGTGCTGGAAAAAGAGCAGGATGCAATGGAAGAAGGCAGCAGGAGGAGAAGGCCACAGAAGAAAGCAGAGGATGCCAGTGGCAGAAGAAGGTGGGGTAAGAAGAAAATGAGGAGGAGACAAAAGAGGTAAAATAGAGTAAGGCAGTGGAAGAAAGTGACAGCAGAAAGGATGGAGGAGGAAATGGAAGAAAATGTTGGAAGATTAGGAGGAAATGGAGGAGGTGACAGAAAAGGGTTGTGCCTATTTTGGCTGGAATAKAGTTAATTTTCTTCTTAGTAGCTGGTACAGCACTATGTTTTTAATATGAGAATAATATTGATAACATGCTGATGTTTTTGTTGTTTCTATGCAGTACTTACTCCAAGTCAAGGACTTTTCATCTTTCCATGCTCTGCCAGTGAGGAGGTGAACAGGAAGCTGTGKGGGAGCAGAGCTGGGACAACTGACACTAACTGGCCAACAAGATATTCCAAACCACAAAACGTCATCCTTTGAATATAAACTGGGAGGTGTTGGACAGAAGGGACCRATCACTGGTCGGGCATAGGCTGAGCATTGTTCAGCAGGTGGTAAGAATTGCACTTTGCTTTCTTATGTTTTATTTTTCTAATACTATTATACTTTAAGTATTAAACTGTTCTTCTCTCAACCTACAAAGGTTTTTTTACTTTTTTTTCCTGATCCTTCTCCCTGTCCAGCCACAGGAATGAAAGTGAGGGGAGTGAGTGAGCAGCTGTACTGCACCTAATTACTGGTTGGGGTTAAAGCATAATGATCCTTTTTTGTGCCAGCGTGGGGCACAAAGGGTTGAGAGAACTACAGATCTGACCAGAGTGTGTTTGAACAAAGATTTTTTTAAGCATTCCTCTTTATTGGCTTATGATATGATAAAAACGCTGGTCTTGAAATCAATCTGATCTGTGTGCTCAGCATTGCCTGTGTGTTCCGGGAGCCATCTATTGGGAACTATTGATAATTACACCTTTTGCTTTTTCTTCTTGCAGAGCCAACCCAGGGGGCAAACTCATTTCTCCCCTTCCTTCCTTCCTTCCTTCCTTCCTTCCTTCCTTCCTTCCTTCCTTCCTTCCTTCCTTCCTTCCTTCCTTCCTTCCTTCCTTCCTTCCTTCCT
>NW_026623491.1:30112-35116 GCF_030028575.1 Malurus melanocephalus | reverse complement strand
CTCCCTCCCTCCCATCTTCCAGGTTGGTTACAGAAGCAAGCCTCTCACAGAAAACTCTAAGGGAGACTCAAGGTCTATCCCTAGGCTTTCAGAGCCGTGGATAGAGGATCTGAGGCCTGTATATTCCAGGTGAAAAAGAGCTACTGGTACTAGAAGAGTAGGAAGCAGTTACAGTGGAATAAGGTGGCAAAAGAAAGGAAAAGGAGATGGAGGCGGTAGAAGACAAGGAAAAGGGGATGAAGAACAGAGTGGAATAAGGTAGCAGAAGAACATGTGGTGTTGGAAGAACAGGAAGAGGAGGAGGAAGAGGGCTGTGGATGATGTGCAGTAGAAGATGACAGAGAAATGGACAGAAAGAGGCAGAAAAAGAAGGAGTGGAAAAAGAGAAAGAGGAGGTGAACTGAAGAAGGTGGCAAAAGAATACAGCAGAAGAACAGAAGAAGGCAATGGAAGAGTTGACAGAGCATATCAGCCAAAGAGTTGACAGTGGTGAAGAAAAGCAGCGTAACTAGAGAAGGAAGAGACAACAGAGAAGACAATGGAAGAAGGCAGCAGAATTTAAAAACAAGGAGTAGGTGGCAGACACAATGGAGGAAGATGGCAGAAGAAGAAAATGAGGATGACTACAGAAGTTTGTGGCAGAAAGCAGTGGTGAAAGAAAAGGAGCTCTCCTTAGGGAGGGTTTTTAACCATTCCAAAGTCTCTCTCTTCCCTCTGACTCTGCCTTTCCCTCTCCTAGTTTCCCAGTTCCTTCTCCACCAAAACTGGAGACTCTATGTTAGTCACCACAGCCTTGCTTGGCCATGTTCCTCTCTATATGTCTGGGTTCTGTGCTTCAGAAAAGGGAGCAAGAAGAGGGCAGGAAAATATCATACCAAGGCAACTGGAGAATTTCCAGGACACAGGGAAATTTTGTGCAAAGCCTGGAGGAGGAAATGTACATCATCATCAGTTGTTCTCTGGATCAAATTTAAATAATAATGGAAGCAATACAGAAACCAGCTTTAGGGGAACATATAAGGATCTCTATCTATTTATCCTTTCAGAGACAGAGAAGTTGGAAAACAATGTTCTGAGCAGTCTTTATGTTGCCCAGGAAAGACAGGAATTTTACTTCACCAGCAAACGCTTTGGAACTCAAAATCATTAGGGCAAACATTCCCATCATTTAAGCTCTATCCCCATTTCCATCTCTAACTGGACAAGAACAACCCAGCAGCACTGTGAGATAAATCCACCTTCTAACACACATCTTTGTCAGGTCACACCTGACCTGTGCCCTCCCATTCTACTCTCCAAACTTATAAAGGACTTGAACAACCCTGACTGTCCTTCCCTGGGTCACAGGTGAAACACTGGATGAAGGGTGAGAGTCCAGAGAAATCCATAATACTCTTTGGTCTCTTGCTGGGCTGTAGTAACAGGGAACATTCCAACACCAGGCCATTCCTGGGACAAAGGAGATTGGATTGGGTGTCCTTCAACCATATAGCCCTCCAAGGATTTTTCTTCCATGTGTCTCTTCTCTTTTTGAGACCATGTAAATGTTTTGCATCCATAAAAACCTGTGGAAAGGATTTCACATATTATCTAAAATAGAGGAAGTGTCCATTGCTTGTTTTGAACCAGGCACCCCTCCAAGTTTTGCATGCTACTCCCCAAGAGACAAGAAGCAATCCATCCTTCCCCAGGCTCCCCTGGCCACTCATCATTTTATAAATCCCTGTCACATCCTAGATCCGCTTTCCCACTAGCACAGTGAGTATCCATGTCTCTGGCAAGGGCAGAAATAGAATAAAAGCATTGTGCCCATAGATGAAAAAGAAATACAGGCAACAGAGAGCAAGGCAAGAGGCTGTGACAGCAGTTTCGTTCAGGTGTGGAGAGCTGGAGGATAAGAAGCTTTGGAGAATGCACCAGCTTCTCCCAGAAAGGGGACAGCTGGGAAGAGACAATCAATGGATCCTCCACCACCAGGTTCTGTGAGGTGAAGGACTACCCTGAGAAACTCCTCCTGATTTATGCTCATAGGAAACTTTACCTCTGTCAGCCCACGTTCTTACCAGGTTTCTCTTTCCCAGGACCTTGCATCAGCCTGGACAAATTTATTTCCTTTATCTGAGTCCAGTGTTGATACAGCTGACTAAAACACCTGAACTAGGAACATGGATTTCTAGCTGCCATTGCTTGTCCATTGGTAATACATGACACAGCTTCCCTTCMGTCCCCAGTCCATCCCCTTCCTGAGTCTCTGGAGCCACTGGCTTTCTACTGCAGCATCACTTCATGAAATGAGAAACTCCTTTGCAATAATGGATGTATTATTAGAATACACCCTGAGTGTGTTCTTTGTAAGACTGTGCAAAATACACTATAATGAGTCTATGGAATGTTCAGCAGCACATCTGATGACAGCCTTTGTCTATGCCAATAGCATGTTTTGGAGAAAGAAATTAGAATTTTCAAACTAAAATTATTGTAAACTGGAAATTTTTCTAGCTGTGCTTAGTTATGATGGGATTGGACAGCTTTGGTAATTTTTGACACTCTCAGTCCTATTACAGACATTTTTCTTTTCCACAGGAACCTTCTAATCCTTCTATCTTTCACAGGACAAAACATGCTTGTAAGAAAGCTGTGCACTTACACCAGTTCAAAGGCCAAAAAAATTCATGCAGCCCCTTGGAGGAATCCCTGACCTTCAACTTGTACTTTAACATGAAGGAAAATTTCCATCTGGACACTGGCASTGTGYGTATGAGTCCTCCACAGCCCACAAAAAAATATCCAAGAAATGGAGCAGGAAGAGTATTCCTGTTTAGTGTCTCATGCTATTGCAGCATCTCCAAACATATGGCTTCTCTTTACTGTCTCTGCAGGGTGTCCTGTGTCTTTCAGGAGCTGACATGATGAAGGTGGCAGCTGCTTRGAAAATGAAAATGATTCTTCAGCAAAGCATTAAGCTTTAGTAAACTTTGYRTCATGACAGAAATCCTCAGTCCTGCAAAGAGGGATTTCAGAAGATCTCACTATTTGTATYCAAAGGATTATTGCTCATCTACATTACATTCWRAAACATCAGCATTATACTGAAATTCTTGTGTGGCAAAAATGAGTCTCTGTAGAACATTCCAAAGATGTACAAAAACATAGATTGGTAGAGGCAGATACTTTAATACAGGCTAGGACAGAGAAATTTGAAAAGGGAGATGCTGAGCATTCCCACATTTGAACTATTTAATTTGGAAAGCAGTGGGGGACACAGGATACCTCTATTATCCCTTTTCAAATTACAATTGAGGAAGTTTATTTAGGAAAACATTGCGTTGCATATGAAAGAAACACACACATTATTCAAGAAAAGGAATTTGCTAAAATAAACACCTCAAAGTTAACTATGAGATTTGCTGGCCTATTTTTTTTTTTCCAAATACATGCATTGTATCTTTCTGTCCACTACCTACAATATTTAACTTCTGGTAAAAAGCTGCATTTTTTTAAAAACACACCATCAGCACAGAGGAATCTGAAAGTGGTTTGAGAGTTGTTCTCAACAGGTGCTGTGTATAAGAATGAGACAGACAAACAACTATTCATCTGCTAAAGCCATAATGTATTTTTAGATTGAAGGCTACCCTCCAGAATGATTTAAAATAGCTCTCTATCTAAGGAGAGGTTTATGATTAACGGGYACATTATTTGTACATTCTACCAAYRCYTGTSAATGGCCACATTTGGATCTTCAAATTTTCCACTGTGTACTTTTTGTCTGGAGAAAACCTTGGACTAGAGATAAGGCCATTACCAAAAACGTATATCTAGCAGCTCCCAATTCCAGTCAACACTCTGGGCTTGAGGTAGAATCAAGACCATGAAGTGCCTGCTGCTTCTCGCCTTTATTGGGGTGGCTGGTGAGCATATTTTTTATTTCTATTTCTGCAATTTAATGGGWTGCTGATTTTATGAGCAAAATCACAAGKTAGCCTATTGKGGGAAAGCCAAGTCCAGTTTTGAGTGGCAGAACTTTGAAGGCAGAGCCCTGCAATTTCCATCTCCTGTCTGTGCATAACTGCTTGTGTCACRGCTGGGGAATGAACGCCTCCATAGGTGTTCCTGACCCAGCTACAGAGATGTGGCCGTAGCTTCAGAAAAAGGCTGCTTCCCTCTTCAGGACTAAGGAGTATCCAGGGAATAGTTCTGGCCCAGGAGATCCTAAATCAACTGCAAAATTTCGGAGCCTGGGTGGGTGATCCAAGAAAAATATCACTGCACACTTGTTTTTCCTTTTCCCCTCGGTCCACTCTTGATTGTTTCAGTCGACAGAATCCTGGGAAAGACACAGCTTTGTGATCTGATCCATCTCGAGCATTTCTGTGCCCTGCTGCTCCCTCAGGGAGTAGCCAGCAGTGCTTTAGTTGCAGACATGTGAGGCACCAGTGCAAGTCTGATCCCCTTCTTYGAGGGRGCAGCAAATGAATGGGCCTTAGACTTGCMCACCACTGCTGCCCTGAGTGCCCACAGAAGGGGAGCCAACAAGTGAGGGACTTCAGGCAGACAGCCACAGGGCACCAGGTTCCCTTAGGACAGCTGCTGACACATGGCACTTCTTATCTCCCAGTTGCCTTCCCCACCTTCGCTGAAGATGATGATGACAAGATTGTGGGTGGCTACACCTGTMCAGAGCACTCTGTGCCCTACCAGGTGTCCCTGAATTCTGGATATCACTTCTGTGGAGGTTCCCTCATCAGCAGCCAGTGGGTGCTGTCCGCTGCTCACTGCTACAAATCGTGAGTGGAAAAAATTACATCCTTCTATAAACCACTTCTGCCTTCCAGTTCACTTCTAGCAGGAGTTCTGAGCTGTGAGATAGAAATATGGACGTGCCTTCATTCTGACCAAAGACAGCCAAGGGATGGGTGGATCATTCAGGAAACCCGGCCAAGGCATCCTGAGGGGTTTTCCACTTTCTGCAAATGTTTCTGTGAATGCACAGCACTTTCTGAA
>NW_026623491.1:26855-29297 GCF_030028575.1 Malurus melanocephalus | reverse complement strand
AATTCCAGCTAGAGACCTCCATTCTCTTTAGCCAGTGGTCAGAGATGTGCTGTCCACTGATGACATCAAAATCTGCCTGAAGAGAAGATGGTTTTCCTGTGGCTCAGGTTTCTTCCAGCATRTKTGCCACAGGAGTGGCTCTACACTTGCMAATTGATGARTTTCCAGGTACCAGAAAAGTTAAGGTGGCTGCAGTGTAGAATGGTGGGYCCATGGGTAGAATTTGTTCYRTGTTCTACAGAAGGAATCCATGCTGTGCTTACAGTTGAGAGGAACATGGATRGCTGCTGGAATAGGATGTCGAGCACTGGCTTTTCTGCCAAGATCTTCTCTGAGCTCTGAGAGTGACTCAGCAATGCCATCAACCATCTCTCCCTATTTCCTTGTAGCCARCTWCCCYGACARCCTGCAGTGCCTGAAGGCTCCTGTGCTCTCCKCCRCYGAWTGCTCTRAKKCCTACCCTGGGCAGATCACYAAGAACATGATGTGTGTTGGATTCCTGGAGGGAGGCAAAGATTCCTGCCAGGTAAATCATCTGCCTCTCCTTTCCCATTTATTTCTCTCCGGCTTTCATATTACACAGTCAGCTCTATTGACACATCTGAAGTTTTGAATAACGGCAGAGGCTTCAGGCACACATATCCTGAATGTTTGCCAAGTCCTGCATCCAGCAAAACCAGGCAAAACCAGGCAGCTCACTCATCCTTAGCTGTGGCTCCCTTGCAGCTAAGGTCAGGTGTGGTAGCATCAGGTGGAGAGTGCRAATCAGGAATGGCCTTTGYAGAACTTCTGTGCAGAACAAGCCTGACAGGRCTTMCTGGAGAGCCCTGATCTCAGGGATCTCTGSCTMATGGCTCAGGCTGATGCCATGTGCTGAATATCCATTTCCTTTGTGTGCACAGGGAGATTCCGGCGGTCCCGTGGTCTGCAATGGACAGCTCCAGGGCATTGTTTCCTGGGGTATTGGATGTGCCCAGAGGGGCTATCCTGGAGTTTATACCAAGGTTTGCAACTACGTCTCTTGGATCAAGTCCACCATTGCCGCCAACTGAGACGTTCATTTGGTGTCACCTGTATTTTCTCATCATCCTTAGTTCTCTTTTGGGTCTGGACAAACAAAAACGATGAAAAATTAATAAAGACTTTCAGGCACCTCTACTTTGTGCACTGTTTCTCTGGGAACTTCCAAAGACTGTGGATATGGAGGGTAGAGGTGCTAAAGGGTACTCAGGGGAAAATATGTGATATTTGTAGTGCCTGTAGTACTGGAAGGATCCTGGAACACCTTGCAGATTCATTCATTTTTAAAACTTCATTTTAAGAAGTCTTTCAGTCAGTTATTCTSAGTTGTTTCTAGAACCTGTCATTTGTGTCAGTTCCTCACATTTCAAAAGGCCAGTTCAGGCTTCTGCCTCCACCAGCTGTCGCTCTCCAGTCCCTTCAGCATGGAGGATGCTGCTTGCTCTAAGACAAGAGAGAGGACCTGACTTGCATACTCTTCTCTATTCTAACTGTAAAAGAGAGTTCAAGGGCCCAGATCTAGCTGATGCTCAGGTAAATTCACAATCCACCAGGGTGGATTTCCTGAGAATTCCTTATTGCACTGTGAAGCACAGGCTTGCTTGTTATGGTTTAATCTCAGTCAACAATTAAATATCACTGCCATTCACTGACTATACCCATTCCCTGGGGGTGGAAAAAAGGCTAAAACTCATGGGTTGAGATAAAAAAAGAGTAATAAAAATAGTAATAGAAAGGAAAAAGAGGTAAAAAAAAATAACCTCAACAAAAATGATGTCATGCAYAATATTGTCACCACGCACTGGCACAACGCCGAGCCTGCACCTGAGAAGTGACAGACAGCACCTGGGCAGCTCCCCTCCGTTTATGCACTGAGCATCAGGATCCATGGGAGGAAGTATCCTTTTGGTAACTTTGGGTCAGCTCTGATAGAAGCGCCCCTGTCCAAATGCCTGTGCACCTTCTCTCTGGAAGAGCCTGAGACTATAAAATCCTCAATTTGGGTTAAGCAGGGCTTAACTAAAACTCTGTTATCAACATTATTCTCTTCGGGAATCCTCAACACAGCACCGTGCGACAGCCTCCACACATTGGCCCTGTCTCCTGTTTAGCACCTGCACAAAACTTTCCTCATGATTTCCACTGAAATTTATTCTTCATGGAAACACTGAGTTGGGTGACACCCCACCAGCCTTCTCCTTCCCAATGCTTTGATGCAGAAATCCCACCAGGGATCCAAGCCCATTTCCACTTGTTTCTCATTCRCTTTTGTCACACAGAGCTCCAGGCACAGGGAGAAGGGTGAGGGAAATGTGCTTCCAGTAGACCTCCAGAGAATGGCCAGCCACTTCTCCCCTGTGGTCCTGTCACCCCTGCCACTGTCCCAGATGTTCATTCCAGTGTCCATCACCATCCCAGATG
>NW_026623491.1:21128-25653 GCF_030028575.1 Malurus melanocephalus | reverse complement strand
TGCTCCCCCTTCACATCTCTTTGGGCAGCTGCACCAGGCAGGCTGCTGAGAGCATAGGAGCTTTTCCCCATGGTTCCCTGCTGTTTCTTTGTGGCCATGCTGGCCCCTGTGGGTAAGTGAACTCAACTCAGCCCTGAGCACCTACACCAACCTCGCTGCTGCTCTCCCAGCTGTGTAAGCTGTTGCTGGCAGCACTTCCTTCTGCAGAGCTCCCACTGTTGAAGTTAATCGATGTGAATGAGGTGGGCAGGCATTCACAAATCTTCAGCAATGGCTGTCTAATTGTCATTCTTTGTGCAGCTCCCACATGGTTGCTAATTTTGGACACAAACTGTCCAGGAATGCATTTTGCCCACTGGAGAGTGATGGAGATGTCACTTGCTGATCTGAAGAGCTGTCACAAGCCTTGCGCTGCTCCCTATCTTGCCCTATTCCTTCTCATCCTTTCCCTGCCAACCCACAATTCCTACTTCACATGTTTCTATTGTTTCCTTATCCTCACTGCTCCTTCTTTTCCTTCCAGCATTTGCTCTGGAACAGTCCCCAGACATGGTGATCAGAGAAGGCCAGTCCGTGGATCTGAAATGTTCCAAGAAGAAATCCTCCAGCACAGCAATGTACTGGTACTGGCTGCCTTTGGGGAAGGACTCCAGGCTGACCCAGTTGGTTTCTGCAATAGAGCGTGGCAATGCTGCTGTGGAGAGGGATTTTGAGAGCCATTTCAAGAGCAGCAAGATCCAAGGAGACAGCATCACCCTCTCCATAGAGCATGCCTTTCTCAATGACTCGGGCACATATTACTGTGCTGAGGGTCAGCACAGTGGTGAGGCTGCTGAGAGAGCTGAGCACAAACTTCTCCCTGCACAAACAGCACCTGCTTTCCACGTCCTGGGTGCTGCACAAGGCAGGGGGGTTACCTCTCATGCATTAGCTCCTCTCCTTCCTAGCCTTCCCTTTCTTAGCGTTGCTTTGTCCTGCCTTCTCTCCTTGCCACTCCAGGCCTCTATTTAACTCTCACTTGTGTCCACTCTTCTTCTCCTCTCTGCCTCCCTGTCCCTCCCCACCTTCTTTCTCTCTTCAATCTGCGCTCCACTGACTTCCTCCTTTTTCACTCCTGTCAACCCTGCTCATGATTCTCACTGTCAATCAGAAAGAATGGTTGTGTGGGAAGTTCTTGATGCACCTGTAGATAAAGACAAGGCCTGGCAGGTGTCAAAGTAGCCAGAACCAAGTGGGAGTTACCCACATGCTCCTCTGTTACAACAACTTCTCTGTGGTTGTTTTGTGGCCAAGGATTATGTACAGCCCAGTGCAAGCCTGTCCCTACTCAGCTTGAGTGTTGTGTGGATCACTGACTCCTCCATGTTCTGTGGGATCTGAGGCAGTGTCACTGCCTTCTACCCCTTGATCCTTGTCCAGTTTATCTTCAGCAAATATACTTCTAATAATAATTACAGGTTGTGTTGGCAGGCTTTGCAGCTAACAGAAATTTCCAACAGGTTCAAGTGTTCTACTCATTGACTCAGATGAAGTGGTAGAGTCTCCTGATCAAGTTTGCTGATAACACAAAGCTGGGAGGAGTTGCTGATACCCCAGAGGGCTGTNCTCACTCACTGCTCCCCCTTCACATCTCTTTGGGCAGCTGCACCAGGCAGGTTGCTGAGAGAGTAGGGGCTTTTCCCCATGGTTCCCTGCTGTTTCTTTGTGGCCATGCTGGCCCCTGTGGGTAAGTGAACTCAACTCARCCCTGAGCACCTACACCMACCYYGCTGCTGCTCTCCCAGCTGTGTAAGCTGTTGCTGGCAGCACTTCCTTCTGCAGAGCTCCCAGTGTTGAGGTTAATCGATGTGAATGAGGTGGGCCAGCATTCCCAAATTTTTAGCAATGGTTGTCTAATTGTCATTCTTTGTGCAACCCCAGATGGTTCCTAGTTTTGGACACAACCTGTCCAGTAATGCCACTTGCTTACTGGAGAGTGATTGAGATCTCACTTGCTGATCTGAAGAGCTGTCACAAGCCTTGCACTGCTCTTGCCCTATTCCTTCTCATCCTTTCCCTGCCAACCCACATTGCCTACTTCACATTTTTCCATTGTTTGCCTCTCCTCACTGCTCCTTCTTTTCCTTCCAGCATTGGCTCTGGAACAGTCCCCAGACATGGTGATAAGAGAAGGCCAGTCCGTGGATCTGAAATGTTCCAAGAAGAAATCCTCCAGCACAGCGATGTATTGGTACTGGCTGCCTTTGGGGAAGGACTCCAGGCTGACCCAGTTGGTTTCTGCAATAGAACGTGGCAATGCAGCTGTGGAGAAGGATTTTGAGAGCCATTTCAAGAGCAGCAAGATCCAAGGAGACAGCATCACCCTCTCCATAGAGCATGCCTTTCTCAATGACTCTGGAACATATTACTGTGCTGAGGGTCAGCACAGTGGTGAGGCTGCCTAGGGAGCTGAGCACAAACTTCTCCCTGCACAAACAGCACCTGCTTTCCATGTCCTGGGTGCTGCACGAGGCAGGGTGATCACCTCTCATGCATTAGCTCCTCTCCTTCCTAGCCTTCCCTTTCTTAGAGTTGCGTTGTCCTGTCTTCTCCCCTTGCCACTCCAGGCCTGTATTTAACTCTCACTTGTGTCCACCCTTCTTCTCCTCTCTGCCTCCCTGTTCCTCCCCACCTTCTTTCTCTCCTCAATCTGCACTCCATTGACTTGCTCTTATTTAACGCCAGTCAACCCTGCTCATGATTCTCTCTATCAAACAGAAAGAATGCTTGTGTGGGAAGTTCTTGATGCACCTGTGGATAAAGTCAAGGCCTGGCAGGTGTCAAAGTAGCCAGAACCAAGTGGGATCTGCCCACATGCCCCTGTGTTACAACGACTTGTCTGTGGTTGTTTTGTGGCCAAGGATTATGTACAGCACAGCACAACGCTGTTCCTATTCAGCTTGGGTGTTGTGTGGATCACTGACTCCTCCATGTTCTGTGGGATCTGAGGCAGTGTCACTGCCTTCTACCCCTTGATCCTTGTCCAGTTTATCTTCAGCAAATATACTTCTAATAATAATTACAGGTTGTGTTGGCAGGCTTTGCAGCTAACAGAAATTTCCAACAGGTTCAAGTGTTCTACTCATTGACTCAGATGAAGTGGTAGAGTCTCCTGATCAAGTTTGCTGATAACACAAAKCTGGGAGGAGTTGCTGATACCCCAGAGGGCTGTGCAGCCCTTCAGAGGGCCATTGACAGGTTGGAGAGAGGGACAGAGAGGAACCTCCTGAAAGTCTAGAAATAAAAATGCAAGGTCCTGCACCTGGGGAGGAATAACCCCAGTACCACCAAGGGCTGGGGGTGACCTGCAGGAAAGCAGCTCTGTGGAGAAGGACCTGGGAGTCCTGGTGAACAACAAGCTGTCCATGAGGCAGCAGTGTCTCCTTGTTGCCAAGAAGGCCTGTGGTGTCCTGGGGTGTGTTAGGAAAAGCTTTGCCAGCGGTCAAGAGAGGAATCCTGCCCCTCCACTCAGCCCTGGTGAGGCGCATCTGGAGTGCAGTGTCCAATTCTGGGCTCCTCAATCCAAGAGAGGTGTGGAGCTGCTGGAGCAGGTCCAGCAGAGGGGAAGAAAGATAATGAATGGAGTGGAGGATCTCTCTCGTGAGTAAAGGCTGAGRGAGCTGGGCCTGTTCAGACTTGAGAAGAAATGACTAAAAGGGCAGCTCCGCAGTGTCTGTAAGTATCTGAAGGGAGGGTACAAGAGGAGGCATCCTGGCTCTTGTCAGTGGTGCCAAGCACTAGGACAAGAGGCAATGGGCAGAMACTGATGCACAGRAAGTTCCACCTGAACATGAGGAAGAATGTCTGTARTGCCCAGGCGGCCCTGCACTGGATCAGCTTGCCCAGAGAGGTTGTGGAGTCTCCCTCTCTGGACATATTCCAGAACCATTTGGAYRCAATCCTGTGCCACGTGTTCTGGGATGACCCTGCTTGAGCAGYGAGGTTGGAGCAGATGACCCCCTGAGGTCCCTTCTTAGCTGACCCATCCCATGATTCTGCCATGCAYAACAGACACCAGAGTGTGGCACAGGCCAGCAAGGGGCACTCCAGAGGGTTCCCACACTGCACATTCCCATGATGACATAGAAGCTTCTCAAGATCGAAAACCAAGGCCCCACAGAGCAGGCATGCCAGCTCAACAGTATTCCTCAAATACTGTGTCCTCTGCAAGGCTCCCTATGCCCTGCCCTGCCCTCTGCACACCCGAGGGAACCCCAAGAGAATTKGAGACCCCTTACACACACACATCAGGCCCAGCCTCCTCTAGGAATGCTGGAATGCTGGTGGTGCTGTGAGGCTGTGGGGTTTCYTCCTGTTGCCTGCASAATGCAGCAGCACACTCTCTTTGCTCTGTTSCTCCATATTCTTTAGAGGAATCTGAGGCTTTCCCTGAATCTYGCTAGGCTGATTGAGAAAATGAATGCAAGGGGACACACTGAGACCGGCAGCACAGGTTTGGGAGCTGGAGGAGGCATTGCTGCTCTCC
>NW_026623491.1:8480-19940 GCF_030028575.1 Malurus melanocephalus | reverse complement strand
GGGTGGGAGATCCTGTGACCCTGGAATGTTCTGCATCAGGAAAAGATTTTGTAAACATGTACTGGTACAAATTACCCATGGAGAAGGATGCTGGTATGCAGTTGATTATATACGCAGCTGAAGGCAGCAAAGGAGATATTGAGAAGGAATTCAAAAACCATTTCCAGAGCAATGGGACTAAGAATAACCATTTATCTGTGAAGATAGATCATGCCCTCCTCAATGACTCTGGCACATATTTCTGCGCTGAAGCAAAATCCACAGTGACTCAAAGGATGGTGCAGCATAGCACAAACCTTTCCTGGCAAATAGGGATCTGTCACCAGCACATATTGGGACCTGTGTTTCCTAGTACCCCATTTTCTTCTCTGGCCCTCCAGCTCTTGGAAAAGACATTGGATCTCTGACTATCTGTCTGTCTTGTCTTCTGCATGGTCTGTCACTCATCCTCTATTCTTTCCAATCTCTGAATCACCTTCTGACTCGTCTCCCTTCTTGTCTTCCCTGTCTTACCTCATTTCTCTGCCATTCACAKATAAATTGTGTGTCCCTCTGACCTTTCTTCTCTGTCCTCTCACACCTTCCTATTTCGTTCATTCTCATCCATTTCTTCTTTCTTTCAGTCTGCTACATCAACTCATGGGGTAGCAGTATGTGGAAGAGTTCACACAGCCCTTTTCCTTCTCCATCAGCTGGAAGAAGGTCAACTGGTCCTTACCCCAGTGGTCTCCACTCRCTGCTCCCCCTTCACATCTCCTTGGGCAGCTACACCAGGCAGGTTGCTGAGAGTGTAGGGGCTTTTCCCCATGGTTCCCTGCTGTTTCTTTGTGGCCATGCTGGCCCCTGTGGGTAAGTGAACTCAACTCAGCCCTGAGCACCTACACCCACCCCGCTGCTGCTGTCCCAGCTGTGAATCCTGTTGCTGGCAGGACTACCTTCTGTAGAGCTCCGAGTGTTGAGGATAATCAATATGAATGAGGTTGGCAGCCATTCCCAAATCGTCAGCAATGGTTGTTTAACTCTCATTCTCTGTGCAACCCCAGATGGCAGGTAGTTTTGGACACAACCTGTCCAGTAATGCCACTTGCTTACTGGAGAGTGATTGAGATGTCACTTGCTGATCTGAAGAGCTGTCACAAGCCTTGCACTGCTCCCTAGCCTGCCCTATTACTTCTCATCCTTTCCCTGCCAACCCACATTGCCTACTTCACATTTTTCCATTGTTTCCTTCTCACTGTTCCTTCTTTTCCTTCCAGCATTGGCTCTGGAACAGTCCCCAGACATGGTGATAAAAGAAGGCCAGTCCGTGAATCTGGAATGTTCAAAGAAGAAATCCTCCAACATAGCTATGTATTGGTACTGGCTGCCTTTGGGGAAGGACTCCAGGCTGACTCAGTTGGTTTCTGCAATCGAAGGTGGCAATGCAGCTGTGGAGAAGGATTTTGAGAGCCATTTCAAGAGCAGAAACATCCAAGGAGACAGCAGTTCCGGTCACAGCCGCAGGGGGCGCTGGTGGCTGCCGGCCAGGCGGGGCGGGTGTGGTGATTCCTCCATTCCTGCAGGGGGCGCTGTGGCACGGGCTCTGTTCTCTCTCTCCCGTGGTAATGGAGGCTCAGCCAGTGGGAGAGATGGAAAAGGGGCTTCCCTGACAAACCCACATGCTCAGCCCATCCCGGTGCCACTCCAGATGGTGAAATGGGCTTCAGCTATCAGCTGGAAAGCATCAAACTGGAATTGCAGAAATGAGCAGGCCTGGGGTGACAAACACAGTTTATCACAGACTCAGGGGCCCATGTCAGACGCTTCAGGGATTCTGGATATTGAGTTGAAATGTACCAAGAAGCTCTGAAGCAGCAGCATTGAAGAGCAGGGCTGGGTGGTGAATCGATCCCCTCGATAGCTCACTGGGATTGGCTTTTCCTGGAGTCGGGCTACGCCAAGGGGGAGGCCCCAGCAGGGGACAGGGTGCTCCCGGGTCCTGTTATGCCACCACTGGCTCTGGGCTCCCAAACAGCACAGAAGCAGAGACGCAAACCAGTAAGTTCCAGCAAAAGTGCAGAAGGAAAAGAAAGGAAAATGGGCAAAGACCACATGGCAACAATATCTCTTCTGAGAGGGTTGTGTTATGTGGCCATGGAGATGAAATCCACACACTGGAAGAAAGGAACCGTCCCTCAACCCCAATTCCCGCAGGAAATCCCGGGCTGGCTCCCACCCATCACTATACTCCCAGAGCCCAGGGGGCAGGTTGTGGGGTGGGGGATGGGGCAGTGACCCCTTCTAGACATAAAAATGAGAAGGGTGTGGGATAAAAAACCATCTTCAAGGCAGAACTAAACACAATGCCGTACAGAGCAGACACGCCGGTTCAATACCATTAACACCTCAAATACCGTGTCTTCTTCAAGACTCCCTTGCGCTGCCCTGCCCTCTGCACACCCTTGCAAATTGGAGACCCTTTCCACAGACACATCAGGCATACCCTCTCTTGGCTGGAATGCTGGTGGTGATGTAAGGGTATGTGGGGTTTCCTCCTGTTGCCTGCACAATGTAGCCCACTCTCTTTCCTCTGTTCCTCCATATTTTTTAGAGGAATATGAGGCCTTCCCTGAATCTTCTCCATGCTGATTGAGAAAATGAATGCAAGGTGTTGTGGGTTAAGGTTTCTCCTTTTGTTTCCTTTCTTGGGGAATTTTTCTTTCCCCAAGAAAGAAAATTTTGTTGCTGTGATACACTGATTGCCAAGTCATCCTTTTGATACCTCGGCAATTGGGAAAGACCATAGGACCTACACCGCACCCAAATGATCTTGCTGAGCACTGAGGGGCTGTGTGTGTGAGTGCGTGTGTGTGTGTGGCGGGGGTAACTTCTCTTCCTGCCCTGCTTGGCTCAGAGGAGGAAGGTCAGTCTGCTGCCTGTGGGGGGAGAGCTCGTCTGCCATTTTCTGCAGAGCCCAGCGTCTCTGCTCGTTGGTTCCTGTTTGCTGCACTGTGATCTTCTCTCTTCTGTGCACTGCTGGGGACCCTGAGATTCCAGCTGCAGTGGTTGAGTTCTGCTGCATCTTGTCTGCAGCCGCGGGATTCTGCTCGTCTCTTTACTCATCCAGCCATTCTGGGGTTTTCTTGCTGTCCAGAGGAGCACTGAGATCGACGTTTCCACTGTGAGTTTGCAGAGGAACTTTTTTCTCCATCCATCTCTGCTGGTTTGTGTCCACCACTGGCAACGCGGGAGATCTGAACCAGTCGGAACCCGCCCCACAGCGCCCCCTGCAACTGCCGGAGAATCATCGCACCCGCCCTGCCCGGCTGGGAGCCAACAGCRCCCCTGCCGACTGGGACTGTAACTGCACCAAAGGGGGGGCTGTGTCTCTGTAAGGCTGTCACTGGGTTTGGGACTGGGTTGGTTGTTGCTATCGTCGTTGTTACTTCTTTCACCTTGTTATACATATTAGTAAAAACTGTTATTCCCTTTTACCTATATTCTTGCCTGAAAGCCTGTGATTTTTCAAATCTATAATAATTCAGAGGGAAGGGGGGTCATATCCACCACTCCAAGGGGGGTCCCTGCCTTCATTTGCAAACACCTGTCTTTCAAACCAAGACAAAACGGGACACACTGAGACCGGCAGCACAGGTTTGGGAGCTGGAAGAGGCATTGCTGCTCTCCTCTGCTGAAAGGACTCAGGGGAACATCTTCACTGCAAAGTTCAGGGCAGCCATGAGCAGCCAGATCACCTGATGTCTTGTAGGGCCAGCCTTACTGTGCTGTGCATTGCTGGGCACACAGCACAACACGGATGTGCAGAGTCTCTGTCACACCTCTGCACACAAACTCAGTGCACACAAGTACGAGACTCTTGGGCTGCCTACAGCGATCTCCCACTGCCTGGAACGGGTGAACAAGGCTGAGTGCAGAGAAGATGTGATGTTCTCCAGCTTTGCTCTTACTAAGTGAGTGCTGCAAGGAGGAGATAAGGGGAGTAGACACCAGGCTGACAGGTCAGCAGCTTTCCCCAGCCCTGGACAACACATCAAGCCTGATTGGGATAAGTAGAGATTCCACATTGCACCTTGCAGCAATATCTCTGAACTCACACCTACTGCAGCTCAGCCACGCTCACACACAGCAGGAAGCCAGAGGAGCAGAGTACATGCACCTCATGGCTGCCTGCAGGTGTCATTCCCCACCGTTCCCGCACAGCCAGCTGCCTTGTCACRTTTCTGACTCCCTCTCACTGCCCTGCCCACTCACAGAGAGACATCTCTCTTCCTCTCCACCTTTCCTCTTTACACATCTCCGTGTCTGTGCTGTCACCAGGGGCAGGTTGCTGGAGGGAYGTGGCCTTTCCCTATGGATTTCCATCGGTTCCTGGTGGCCATCCTGGTCCCTGTGGGTAAGTGGGCTTCCCTTCCTCTTGAACAGCTGCACTGGGGCCGCTGGTGCCTCCTCAGCTGTGTCCCCAATTGTTGGCAGCGTCTCTTCCTCAAGGCTTCCAGGGGAAGGATGGGCAATGTGTAAGGTAAGTTTTTTCACGGCCTCTTAAATCAGAGAAGTCTGCAAAAGTACAAATTTGCTTTTTCCTGTCCCATTTTAATACTTCACTTGACAATACTGAAGTCATTATTTCTCAAAACAGGTTTACTCTTATGTTTCCAGCTGGTTAGAAAGGGGTTTTTGGATCTTCCATATCCTTTTCAGAGAAACTGTCCCAGAGCTTTCTGATAGTTTTGCCATTCCATTCCATTCCATTCCATTCCATTCCATTCCATTCCATTCCATTCCATTCCATTCCATTCCATTCCATTCCATTCTGTGACATATCTCAAGGGTCTGTATTTTTGTCCTCTTCAATGCATTTCTTCTGTCTTTCCAGGCTGGGCCATACAGCAATCACCAGACACAGTCGTACAGGTGGGAGATCCTGTGACCCTGGAATGTTCTCKATCGGGGAGTGCACCCAGGTCCATGTCCTGGTACAAATTACCCATGGAGGAGGGTGCCAGTATGCAGTTGATTATATATGCAGCTGAAGGCAGCAAAGGAGATATTGAGAAGGAATTCAAAAACCACTTCCAGAGCAATGGGACTAAGAACAACCGTTTATCTGTGAAGATAGATCATGCCCTCCTCAATGACTCTGGCACRTATTTCTGTGCTGAACAAGATCCACAGTGACTCAAAGGCTGATGCAGCATAGCACAAACCTTTCTTGGCAAACGGGGATCTGCCACCAGCACACACTGGGCCCTGTGTTTGACAGCACCCTGTTTTGTTTGCTTGCCCTCCAGCTCTTAGGAAAACACATGGGATGTCTGTCTATCTATCTGTCTGTCTGTCTTTCTGTCTTGTTTTCTGCATGGTCTGCAACACATCCTCTATTCTTTCCAATSTCTGAATCACCTTCTGACTCGTCTCCCTTCTTAACTTCCCTGTCTCAGCTCATCTCTCTACCATTCACAGAGAAATTGTCTGTTCCCTGACCTTTCTTCTCTGTCCTCTCACACCTTCCTATTTCCTTCATTCTCATCCAATTCTTCTTCCTTTCAGTTTCCTATATCAATTTATGGGTAAGCAGGATGCGGAAGAGTTCCCACAGTCCTTTTCCTTCTCCATCAGCTGGAAGGCCAAGGCCAACTGGTCCTTACCCCAGTGGTCTCCAGGGAATGGGCACACTGCTGTGCACCAGGGTCACCAGGTACACCACTACCCTGTGATCTGAATACTCTGATGGTTGAGAATTGTCCCTGCCCACAGCAGGAGACAGCCCAGGTTGGCCATGGAATGTCCTGGCTGACCAGGACAATGACTGGCATGAACAAGTCCAAGCAAATTTTTCAGGAGGTGTTTTTGGTGTTTCTGAGCATCTTGTCTGGTCCATCCACTGCATCGCCTGCTGCTTTCGTTCAGACACAAGGGCTCACCTGAATTGCTTATTCCTCTTTATCTCCAGTTTAAAACAGAGTGCGAGGGCCCAGGAGAATATGACGCACCTATAAATTTTCAAAATCCATCAAGAAGAGAAGCTGGAAATTCCTTACTGCAGTGTGAATGGCAGGCTTGGTCAGGGCTACTACAGCTCATGCCTTAGCTGTGGGGACAGGGAGATGCTGTGTGACACACAACTTGTCGTGGTTTAAGCCCAGTCAGCCACGGGTGTTACAGGAAATTATTCACAACGCCCTTTCCATGGCGGGATGGGAAAAAGGGTAAAAATTATGGGATGAAGTACAAAAAGAGCAAAATAATAATAATAAAAAGGTAAAGAGAGAGAAATAAAGCTCAACAAAATCCATGTAATGCACAATACTGTCACTTACCAGCCCCTGACATTGTGCCCCGTCCATCCTTTAGCAGTGACAGGCAGCATCTGACCAGCTCTCCTCAGTTTACACACTGAGCATCAGATTCCATAAGAGGAAATACGATTTTCGCCCGCTTAGGTTCAGATATCCTGGAAGTTCCCCCTTTCAACTGCTTGTGCACCTGCATTCTGGAAGGGCGTAAGAAAATGTAAAGTCCTCGATTTGTGTTAAGCAGTGATTAACTAAAACTCTGTTAACAACTTTATTCTCATCGGGAATCCACAAAGCAGCACCATGCCACAGTCGCCACCCTTTGGTCCTGTCTCCTGCTCAGCACCTGCATACAGCTTTCCTCACAACTTCCACTGAAATTTATTCTTCCTGGAAACACTGAGTAGGGTGACACCCCACCAGCATTCACCTTCCCCGTGCTATGAGGCAGAAATTCCTCTGTGTCATCACTATCCCAGATGTTTATCCCTTTGCTCATTGAGCTCCCCAGCTATCCTCTGCAGATTTTGTCCCATGCAGGAGAGAACACATGGATGTTCATCAGAGCAGAAACACCTGAAGGCGCAGTGGAGAGGATGCCAGGGGCTGGGTGTGCTGAGCCTGTGAGCAGAGCAGCAGAGAGGAGTCACTGGCAGAGCATGATGGGATGAAATTGCCCTGTGCAGCTGCATTCTAGATCCCCGTGTTCTCATGAGCTGAATCCCAGTGGCTCCTTCCAAAACCTGATGGAGGACAAGCTCAGTCCTGCCAAGTGAGTAAATCACCCTGGACAGATCACAGATGGTCTAAATCCTTGAGCAATCCCTGAAATTCTCAAAGGCAGTAAGAAGCCACCAATAGAGGAACTCAGGCTATTTCCTGTCACCAGGGAGAAGTCATCCTGACCATGATCCTCAGCACCTTGTCACTCTCATGTCTCTCTCTTTGGGCCCCACTTCATCCTTTCTCTCTTCCCCTGTGTCACGATCCACTTAACCCAAGCGGGAGTCGTGAGGGTTCATTATCAGAATCTCAGAGTGGAAAAGAAACAGGGGGGCAAGTATATACATATTCAAAATCATGAGCAATTTTATTGGATTTTCGCGATAGAAGAGGGTGAGAGAGAGAAAAAGAGAAAGAGTGGGTTTTATAGCTACCAAAAGTCTCCAACGAGTCCTTTCAAGGTCCGGATTCCATGGGTTCGCCAGCAGTCCGTTGGGAGGATCCCGTCAGGGTCTTTTCAGATAAACTTTTTATAGTCTTTTTGAAAGCGGGTGGCAGCAGGCCAGGGGTTTGCGAAGTATGGAAAAGCCGGCCAAGTGGTGGGGAAAGAATGTCTATTGTTCCATAAGGTGTGCAGCATGGGCTGTGGGCTGTACTGTTCTCTCCGCCTTCACATCAGGAACAGTGTGACCATCCGTAGCTTACACGCTGTACTCAGCAGCCTAGGAGCTGGAAACTTGGCAGTCATCCCACCTTGATCTGGCTCGGACTCCTTTGAGCAAAAGTCCCCCTTTTTCCCCCTTGGGGTTTTTGGGCTGTTCAGTCTCTCCATCTCGATAATTGTGAGACAGTCATGGGTCTTCTGTACGGTCTCTTACACCACCCCGTGTCTCATGATTGTCGTCAAGATCACTCAGCACGATTCCGCAGTGTTGAGGCGAAGTCTTCAGGACTCGTCAATGCTGGTACCATAACCTGGAAAAGACAGAGATAGGAAAGGGAGAGGAAGAAAAGAAAGAAAAGAAGAGGAAAAAATAACAAAAAGGGATAAGTCAAAATCAACCAAATAGCACATGAAATTTGGATTGAGCTTTGGTGAAGCAACAATTGCTTTGCAAGAAAAAGGTTAAATGATTAATTTCAATCAAAATAGCACATGAAATTTTGATTAAACTCTGGTGAAGCTACAATTGCTTTGCAAAAAATAAGGTTACATTATTAGATCACAAAATAATGAAATACATTTCTAATTTCTTCTTGTATCAATAGCGTGAGGGGTATCAACAGAAAATGGGACATCAATCAGATTATGCATATTCATTATAAAAATCAATCGTTTTAATTGTTTCATCATTCTCCAATTCATGATGTACAAAATTGACAAACAAAACAAAGCTAATTAGAATTAAAATCAAAAGAACAATGACGGGATGACAGAATTTGTTCAGGAGTGTGTAGCAGTAGGTGACAACTCAAAAAGGGTATCCCACCAATTATGCTCGACATCTTTTTCTTACCCTTTCTGGAACATGATGTATTTCTTTTACATTGTGATGGACAGTTATCAGGGTTTTCAGTCCTGTATTCTTTATTTTTTCTAAGATTTTGATTAAGTCCTGATGAAGCAACAATTGCTTTACCAATGTAAGGTTCATCCCAATGGGGGTAGGTGTAATTTGGTGTATACGCGAATAGTTGGAATGAAGGAGGTGATAAGAAATAACTGGGGCTGAATAAGAAAAATCGCATCCTTTGATTTTAGTGAAATTACAAACACAAAAATTTGAATGATTTTTAGTGTCTACTACTAAGCTTGCTATGATTATCCTGTCACAAGCAGTTCTTATACATAGATAACAATTGCCTATATATATCAGCACTGTTTTAAGATTTTCTTTAGGATGAATTTCAAAATGACAGATATGGCCTGGCCCTTGGATACTCACAGGTATTTACCCTCCTCTCCTCCTGCTCTCACTGCAAAGAGCCCTCCCAAGGCTGAGTGCTTGGGCTGCTGTGGTGTCTCTYRGSGTCCTGCCTCTCACTGGTGTCATTTGCTGTGCTCACAGTGCTGCTTAGAGAAAAAGAGCCTTCACACAGCTGGGTGGGAGTGGGGAGACCACACAGGAACTGAACCAGCCACGTCTGGGCAAGACAGGGAAAGTGCATGGGAAAATTCAAGGCACCTATGTGTGGCCTTTACACCTCATTCCTCCTTGTGCCAAGGACTTCAGAAGCAGGAGGGGAGCAGCCAGCATTCCTGTGCCTTGCACACACTCAGGCTCCCATGCAACCTCAACACTCTTCTGTCCATACATCCCCTCCCTTCCCGTCCCTCCCAAACCCACCCAGGCCCTGCCTGCCCTTCCACCTGCTGCATCTCTGCAGGGCCTCTCTTTCCTCTCATGGTTTGTGTCATTGCCCAGTGTTCCCAGCCAGCCAATCCCTTCTCACAGCTCTTGGCCAGCCCCACCCCAGCAGGGCTCACCCTCACTCASTGCTCCCCCTTCACATCTCTTTGGGCAGCTACACCAGGCAGGTTGCTGAGAGCRTARGGGMTTTTCCCCATGGTTCCCTGCTGTTTCTTTGTGGCCATGCTGGCCCCTGTGGGTAAGTGAACTCAACTCAGCCCTGAGCACCTACACCCACCCCGCTGCTGCTCTCCCAGCTGTGTAACCTGTTGCTGGCAGCACTTCATTCTGCAGAGCTCCAAGTGTTGAAGTTAATCGATGTGAATGAGGTGGGCAGGCATTCCCAAATCTTCAGCAATGGCTGTCTAATTGTCATTCTTTGTGCAACCCCAGATGTTTCCTAGTTTTGGACACAAACTGTCCAGGAATGCATTTTGCCCACTGGAGAGTGATTGAGATCTCACTTGCTGATCTGAAGAGCTGTCACAAGCCTTGCACGACTTCCTAGCCTGCCCTATTCCTTCTCATCCTTTCCCTGCCAACCCACAGTGCCTACTTCACATTTTTCCATTGTTTCCCTCTCCTCACTGCCTCTTCTTTTCCTTCCAGCATTGGCTCTGGAACAGTCCCCAGACATGGTGATAAGAGAAGGCCAGTCTGGGAATCTGGAATGTTCCAAGAAGAAATCCTCCAGCTCAGCGATGTACTGGTACTGGCTGCCTTTGGGGAAGGACTCCAGGCTGACCCTGCTTGTTACTGCAATAGAAGGTGTCAATGCAGCTGTGGAGAAGGATTTTGAGAGCCGTTTCAAGAGCAGCAAGATCCAAGGAGACAGCATCACCCTCTCCATAGAGCATGCCTTTCTCAATGACTCTGGCACATATTACTGTGCTGAGAGTGARCACAGTGKTGWGGCTGMTGAGAGAGCTGAGCACAAACTTCTCCCTGCACMAACAGCACCTGCTTTCCAYRTCCTGGGTGCTGCACGAGGCAGGGTGATCAATCCTAATTCATTAGCTGCTCTGCTTCCTAGCCTTCTCTTCCTTCTCTCACATGCAGAGTGTCCCTTTGCTTCCCCAACTTATTCTTTCTCTCTTCACTCTGTGCTCCACTGACTTCCTCTTATTTAACTCCAGTCAACCCTGCTCATGRTTCTCMCTGTRAARCAGMAARAATGCCTTTGTGAGAAGTTCTTGGTTCAGGTGTGGATAAAGGCAAGGCCAGGCAGATGTCGAAGTAGCCGGAACCAAGTGGGAGGTTCCCACATGCTCGTCTGTTACAACGATGTCTCTGTGGTTGTTTTGTGGCCAAGGATTACGTACAGCACAGCACAAGGGTGTGCCTACTCAGCTTAGGTATTGTRTKCATCACTGACTCYTCCATGTTCACGGGGCTTTGAGGCAAGATCCAACTGATTGCCACCCTTTGGTCCRCATACAATATATCTTTAYCAAATATRATTTTAAAATTACAGGTTACAGTAGCATTTTTTCTTCTTTTGAAGGACAGTGGGCTGCCTTCCCCTGTGCTGCAGTTCTGGTCAGAGCCGCAGGGGGCGCTGGTGGCTCCCGGCCGGGCGGGGTGGGTGCGTTGATTCCTCCGCGCCTGCAGGGGGCGCTGTGGCGCGAGCTCAGTTCTCTCTCTTCCATGGTAATGGTGGCTTAACTGGCGGGAGAGATGGAAACGGGGGTTCCATGACAAATCTACATGGTCAGCTGTCGTGGTTTAGAATGCTGGCCAAAAACCTGTTGCCCACAACACCTGCTCATTCGCTCTCCCTGACTACCACATTGTGCAGAGAACAGCGAAGAAGAAAAAAAAAATTACAAAAGGGTTCATGAGTTGAGATAAGGAGCGGGAAGGAAACACTTGATGGACAAAACAGGCACTACTTAAGTTATGAAGTGAATTTATTACTAACAAAGTGAGAGGAGGAGAATGAGAAATAAAATACAACCCTCAAAGACCCCGATCTTCTCCCCACTCCCTCCCCCCTTCCCACCGACAGTGCAAAGCAGCAGAGGGTGAACAGG
>NW_026623491.1:2948-6640 GCF_030028575.1 Malurus melanocephalus | reverse complement strand
TCCCTGTGGGTAAGTGGGCTTCCCTTCCTCTTGAACAGCTGCATTGGGGCCACTGGTGCCTCCTCAGCTGTGTCCCCAATTGCTGGCAGTGTCTCTTCCCCAAGGCTTCCAGGGGAAGGGTGGGCAATGAATGAGGTAAGCTTTTTCACGGCCTCCTAAATCAGAGAAGTCTGCAAAAGTAGAAATTTGCTTTTTCCTGTCCCTTTTAAATACTTCACTAGACAGTACTGAAGTCATTATTTCTCAAAACAGATTTACTCTTGTATTTCCAGCTGGTTAGAATAGGGTTTTTGGATCTTCCATGTTCTTTTTGGATAAACTCTCCCACACCTTTCTGATAGTCGTGCCATTCCATTCCATTCCATCCCATTCCATTCCATTCTGTGACATATCTCAAAGGTCTGTATTTTTCTCCTCTTCATTGCATTTATCTTCCCACATTTCTTCTGTCTTTCCAGGCTGGGCCTTTCAGCAGTCACCAGATAAAGTTGTCCGCGTGGGAGATCCTGTGACTCTGGAATGTTCTGGATCAGGGAGTGCATTCAGGGTCATGTCCTGGTACAAGTTACCCATGGAGAATGATGCTGGTATGCAGTTGATTATATTCGCAGCTGAAGGCAGCAAAGGAGATATTGAGAAGGAATTCAAAAACCGCTTCCAGAGCAATGGAACTAAGAACAACCGTTTATCTGTGAAGATAGATCATGCCCTCCTCAATGACTCTGGCACATATTTCTGTGCTGAACAAGATCCACAGTGACTCAAAGGATGGTGCAGCACAGCACAAACCTTTCCAGTTAAACGGGGATCTGCCACCAGCACACACTGATTCCTGTGTTTGACATTCCCTTTTCCTATTTCCTTCATTCTCACCCATTTCTTCTTCCTTTCAGTCTCCTACATCAACTCATGGGGAAGCAGTGTGTGGAAGAGTTCACAGCCCATTCCTACTCCCCAAGCTGGAAGAACAAAGCCAACTGGTCCTTACCCCAGTGGTCTCCAGGGAATGGGCACACTGCTGTGCACCAGGRTCACCAGGTACACCACTACCCTGTGATCTGAATACTCTGATGGTTGAGAATTGTCCCYGCCCACAGCAGGAGACAGACCAGCTTGGCCATGGAATGAACCTGGTGACCAGGACAATGACTGCAATGAACAAGTCCAAGCAAAGTTTTCAGCAAGTGTTTTTGGTGTTTCTGAGCATATTGTCTGGTCCATCCACTGCATCCCCTGCTACTTTCTGTCAGATACAAGGGCTCGCCTGAATTGCTTATTCCTCTTTATCTCCAGTTTAAAACAGAGCGTGAGGGCCCAGGAGAATCTGATTTGTGCATAAATTTTCCTAATCCATCAAGAACAGAAGGTGGAAATTCCTTACTGCAGTGTGAATTACAGGTCTGGTCAGGGCTACTGCAGCTCATGCCTTAGCTGTGGGGACAGGGAGATGCTGTGGGACACAGCATCTGTTGTTGTTTAAGTCCAGTCTTGTTGTTGTTTAAGTCCAGTCAGCCACTGGGTATTTCAGCAAGAGATTCAATACTCCCTTGCCCTAGTGGGATAGGAAAAATGGTAAAACTCATGGGTTGTGATACACAAATAAATGAAAGTAGTAATAAAAAAGAAAAGAGAGAGAAATAAAGCTCAACCCAATCCATGTCATGCACWATACTGTCACTTAACACCCCCTGACACAATGCCCAGCCCATCCCTAACAGCAGTGACAGGCAGCACCTGGCCAGCTCCCCTCAGTTTACACACTGAGCATCAGGATCCATGGAAGGAAATATCATTTTAGCCAGTTTAGGTTCAGCTGNTACAGTACCCCATTTCCTATTTCCTTCATTCCCATCCATTTCTTCTTCCTTTCAGTCTGCTACATCAACTCATCGGTAAGCAGTGTGTTAAAGAGTTCACACAGTCCTTTTCCTTCTCCATCACCTGGAAGGCCAAGGCCAACTGGTCCTTACCCCAGTGGTCTCCAGGGAATGGGCACACTGCTGTGCACCAGGGTCACCAGGTACACCACTACCCTGTGATCTGAATACCCTGATGGTTGAGAATTGTCCCTGCCCACAGCAGGAGACAGCCCAGCTTGGCCATGGAATGAACCTGGTGACCAGGACAATGACTGGCATGAACAAGTCCAAGCAAAGTTTTCAGCAGGTGTTCTTGGTGTTTCTGAGCATCTTGTCTGGTCCATCCACTGCATCTCCTGCTGCTTGCTGCAAGACATGARGACTCACCTGAATTGCTTATTCCTCTTTATTTCCAGGTTAAAACAGAGTGCAAGGGCTCAGGAGATTCCGATGTGCACATAAATTTTCCTAATCCATCAAGAACAGAAGGTGGAAATTCCTTACTGCAGTATGAATGACAGGTCTGGTCAGGGCTACTGCAGCTCATGCCTTAGTTGTGGGGACAGGGAGATGCTGTGGGACACAGCATCTGTTGTTGTTTAAGTCCAGTCTTGTTGTTGTTTAAGTCCAGTCAGCCACTGGGTGTTTCAGCGACTGATTCAATACTCCCTTGCCCTAGTGGGATAGGAAAAATGGTAAAACTCATGGGTGGTGATACACAGATAAACGAAAGTAGTAATAAAACGGGAAAGAGAGAGAAATAAAGCTCAACCAAATCCATGTCATGCACAATACTGTCACTTACCACCCCCTGACACAATGCCCAGCCCATCCCTAACATCAGTGACAGGCAGCACCTGACCAGCTCCCCTCAGTTTACACACTGAGCATCAAGTTCCATGGAAGGAAATATTATTTTAGCCACTTTAGGCTCAGCTGTCTGTGCACCTGCATTCTGGAAGGGCCTGAGACACTGTAACGTCCTCGATTTGGGTTAACGAAAGGCTTAACTAAAACGCTCTTATCAACATTATTCTCTTCGGGAATTCACAACACAGCACAGTGCCACAGTCTCCACCCATTGGTCCTGTCTCCAGCTCTGCATACAGCTTTCCTCACAACATCCACTGAAATTTATTCTTCATGGAAACAGTGAGCAGGGTGATACCTCACCAGCCTTCACCTTCCCAGTGCTATGAGACAGAAATCCCACCAGGGATCCTAGGTCATTTCCACTTCTTTCTCCTTCCCTGTTGTCACACAGAGCTCTAGGCACAGAGAGGGGGAGGATGAGGGAAAGGTGCTTCCAGAAAACCTCTATCGAATGGCCTGCCACTTCTTCCCTGTGCCCCTGCCACTATCCCAGATGTTCATCCCTTTGCTCACTTGGCTCCCCAGCTATCCTCTGCAGATTTTGTCCCATGCAGGAGAGAACACATGGATGTTCATCAGAGCAGAAACGTCTGAAGGCGCAGTGGGGAGGATGCCAGGGGCCTGGGTGTGCTCAGCCTGTGAGCAGAGCAACAGAGAGCAGTCACTGGCAGAGCATGATGGGATGAAATTGCTCTGTACAGCTGCATTCTAGACCCCAGTGGTCTCATGAGCTGAATCCCAGTGGCTCCTTCCACACCCTGCTGGAGGAAAATCTCAATCTTGCCAAGTGAGTAAACCACCCTGGACAGATCACAGATGGTCTAAATAAATTCCTGAGCAATCCCTGAAATTCCTAAAGAAAGGTAGAAGCCACCTCTAGAAGAACTCAGGCTATTTCCTGTCACCAAGGAGAAGTCACCCTGACCATGATCCTCAGCACCTTGTCACCCTCATGACTCT
>NW_026623491.1:0-2418 GCF_030028575.1 Malurus melanocephalus | reverse complement strand
ACTCTTCTGTCCATACATCCCCTCCCTTCCCTCCCAAACCCACCCAGGCCCTGCCTGCCCTTCCACCTGCTGCATCTCTGCAGGGCCTCTCTTTCCTCTCATGGTTTGTGTCATTGCCCAGTGTTCCCAGCCAGCCAATCCCTTCTCACAGCTCTTGGCCAGCCCCACCCCAGCAGGGCTCACCCTCACTCACTGCTCCCCCTTCACATCTCTTTGGGCAGCTGCACCAGGCAGGTTACTGAGAGCGTAAGGGATTTTCCCCATGGTTCCCTGCTGTTTCTTTGTGGCCATGCTGGCCCCTGTGGGTAAGTGAACTGAACTCAGGCCTGAGCACGTTCACCAACCCTGGTGCTGCTCTCCCAGCTGTGTAAGCTGTTGCTGGCAGCACTTCCTTCTGCAGAGCTCCAAGTGTTGAGGTTAAGTGATGTGGTGGGCAGAAATTCCCAAATTTTTAGCAATGGCTGTCTAATTATCATACTTTGTGCAGCTCTAGATGGCAGCTAGTTTTGGATGGCCACTAGTTTTGAAACCTGCCCAGCAATGCATTTTGCCCACTGGAGAGTGATTGAGATGTCACTTGCTGATCTGAAGAGCTGTCACAAGACTTGCACTGCTCCCTAGCCTGCCCTATTCCTTCTCATCCTTACCCTGCCAACCCACAGTGCCTACTTCACATTTTTCCATTGTTTCCCTCTCCTCACTGTTCCTTCTTTTCCTTCCAGCATTGGCTCTGGAACAGTCCCTAGACATGGTGATAAGAGAAGGCCAGTCCGTGAATCTGCAATGCTCCAAGAAGAAATCTTCCAACACAATGATGTACTGGTACTGGCTGCCTTTKGGGAAGGACTCCAGGCTGACCCTGCTGGTTACTGCAATAGAAGGTGTCAATGCAGCTGTGGAGAAGGATTTTGAGAGCCGTTTCAAGAGCAGCAAGATCCAAGGAGACAGCATCACCCTCTYCATAGAGCATGCCTTTCTCAATGACTCTGGCACATATTACTGTGCTGAGAGTGAGCACAGTGGTGAGGCTGATGAGAGAGCTGAGCACAAACTTCTCCCTGCACAAACAGCACCTGCTTTCCATGTCCTGGGTGCTGCACGAGGCAGGGTGATCAATTCTCATTCATTAGTTTCTCTGCTTCCTAGACTTCCCTTCCTCTTCTCAGATGCAGAGAGTTTCCCTTTCCCTCCCACCTTCTTCTTTCTCTCTTCAATCTGTGCTCCACTGACTTCCTCTTATTTAACTGCAGTCAACCCTGCTCATGATTGTCCCTGTGAAACAGCAAGAATGCTTTTATGGGAAGTTCTTGATGCGCCTGGTGATAAAGGCAAGGCCAGGCAGGTGTCAAAGTAGCCAGAACCAAGGGGGATCTGCCCACATCCCCCTGTGTTTCAACGACTTGTCTGTGGTTGTTTTGTGGCCAAGGATTACGTACAGCACAGCACAAGACTGTGCCTACTCAGCTTGGGTGTTGTGTGCATCACTGACTCCTCCATGTTCACGGGCCTTTGAGGCAAGATCCAACTGATTGCCACCCTTTGGTCCACATACAATTTATCTTTACAAATATGATTTTAAAATTACGGGTTACACTAGCAATTTTTGTCCTTTTGAAGGACAGTGGGCTGCCTTCCCCTGTGCTGCAGTTCTGGTCAGAGCCGTAGGGGGCGCTGGTGGCTCCCGGCCAAGCGGGTGCAGTCATTCTTCAGCGCCTGCAGGGGGCGCTGTGGCGCGGGCTCAGTTCTCTCTCTCCCATGGTAATGGCGGCTCAGGTGGYGGGAGAGATGGAAAAGGGGYTTCCTTAAAACCAACACCTMAGCCCATCCCAGTGTCACTCYGGATGGTGAAATGGGCTTCAGGAGGCAGCTCGAAAGCATCAAACTGKAACTGCAGAGGCGAGCAAGCCTGGGGTGACAAACACAGTTTAGCAGAGACCCAGGGACCCATGTCAGAAGCTGCAGGGTKTCCAGATATCMGGTTAAAATGTAGTAAGAAGCATTGAAGCAGCAGGAGACTAGATTAGGGCTAGGTTGTAAATCGATCCCCTCGGTAGCTCACTGGGGATGACTGGTCCTTGGGTCAGTCTAAGCCAAGTAGGAGGCCCTGGCATGGGACAGGTTGCTCCCGGGTCCCGTTGTGCCACCACTGGCTCTGGGCTCYCAAACAGCAGAGAAGCAAGATCATGGCAAAGTGCTGAAGGAAAGGAATAAAAATGGGTGAAGACCACATGGCTACAATATCTCTTCTGAGAGAGTCGTGCTATGTGGCCATGGAGATGATATCCCCACACTGGAAGGAAGGAACCCTCCCTTACCCCCGATTCCCGCAGGAAATCCCAGGCTGGCTCCCACGCATCACCATGCTCCCAGAGCCGAGAGGGCGGCGGGTGGGGCAGTGACCCCTTCCAGACATAAAAA